>NW_007726678.1:388575-413197 GCF_000696425.1 Galeopterus variegatus | reverse complement strand
CACACACACACACCCCATTAGTCCAGAACTTGAGTTTAATAGGGGTAGAAGCCAATTCTTCGTTATTTTTCTGTCCCTAGCATAGGTCTGGCTGGTAGTAAGCACTCAATTGATACTGAAGAACGAGTGGAGCATGCAGCTGAAGGCAAGTTAAGAGGTGGGGTTGGAGATGGCAGGGGCCCTCGAGTCAATTTACAAAAGTTCATGGATGGGGAAGGGATTGAGGAAAGCTCTCATCTCTTCATAGTGTATCAGATGATACCTAAGAGGTAAGTAAGCTGTATGTTTGTACCATGAAATTTTAAAGACTATTGTATTCAGCATAATGGAAAAAACTTTCTATAACTGTTTAGAAAAATAAAGGCAAGGAGACAATTCCTAAACATGCTTCAATGCTAAGAACAGAAAAAGTTTACTGTCTGAAGTCTCAAATAAGGACTAATCCCCATTAGTGGATTCTGGGTGAATTCAAACCTCCAAGTTTCCCAAGTACAGGAATTTAGAAGGAACAAAGCTATAACTAAGTGGAACAGTGATGAGTACCTCACAAACATAAAAGAATTGTAATCTCTAGTTTTCTGTCTTTTAAAAGAAAGCTGGCATATATGCTTCCGCCCTGCATAATTAATGTAATGATATGAACAGCTACCACTTCTAACTTCCCGTAGTGGACAAGATGGGGAGCTGTCCAGGGGGCTGGGAAAAGCTCACTGTACCTCACAGATTCTGGGAACAGAGCTTTCTAAGCTGTAGGACCTTACACACATTAGACTTGAGTTCACGAGAGATGAAACTTAGAATTTTTCACAGAAGGGAAAATAAAACATCACCCATGTCCAGACAATTCTGGGAACAGAGCTTTCTAAGCTGTAGGACCTTACACACATTAGACTTGAGTTCATGAGAGATGAAACTTAGAATTTTTCACAGAAGGGAAAATAAAACATCACCCATGTCCAGACAAGAACACTGAGGCAAACTTGACATGTGTTTATGAACATGGGAATGATGACTTACACATGTTTGGATAAGGCAGAAATATATTTTTCTTTGCAATCATCTCTATGTATTTTTGAGGTAGAGGAACCCTGACACAGAAGAAAAAAAAAATAGACATTAAAAGGAAAGCAAAACTACACCACATTCTCCCCCGAGGTAGATAATATTATGTGAAAATCCAAAGGGGAAGAGACCGACGGGCTGAGTTATTCACTGAGAGGCGCAGGCTTTGTTCTCTTTCTGACTTAGTCACACTCCAACAAGCACTGCTGCAGAACTCGAGAGCAGAGACGTCAGGCCCTACATTCAGAAATCTACTCTGGGAAGACATAGCCGTAAAAACTGCTGGTTCATGAGAGGACACAAGGAAGAGCAGCCTTGATAGAGACGGCATTTGTGCTGCCGACAGTTCTGCTGTGCTCCATGCTGTTGCAGGTTCCAAGGCAAGCAGGACGAAAGGGCATTGATGTTCTCTTGGCATCGTCTGAATAAGAGAAAGTTGTGTATGGGGCCAGCAGGCGGGTAGAATGAATGGCATCATTTAGAGCCAAAAGTCAAGCAGAAGGAATAGGGCAGGAACATTTTCATCTCTTTGTTTCAGCCACACAGTCCCTAGAATTGTTCCCCACACTCTTGGGAACTTGGTCAATTAGGAAGAAGGAGGAAGCGCACTGAGAAGTATGAAGTAGCATTGAAAAAAAAAATGGGCAAAGACAGAACAAGAAATTGGGGAGGTAAACTCATTTCAAAAGTTAGAGTCGAATCTGTAAGCTTTGAGCTTATTTGGAAATCTGAATCTGAGATTCTTGCATAAAATTCTGTGTTTTACGATCTTAGACAGTATTGAGTCAGTGGCTACAGCAAAGAACATATTTTGTTTGTTTGTTTTCTAATGGAAGAAAAGATAAAGTCCAGAACTTCAGGCATTGCTGAAATTCTGTTATTAATTAACCAGGGGCCTGAAAAGCAAGAAGCTCATTAGTGGCTTCTGTGGAGAAGTCAGGGGCACGCAATGCTAGAAGGAAATGGAAAAGCTGCCAGTTAACAGCAGGAACATCTAAATCATCACACTTAGGAGGAGAACTGGAAAAACAAGACAGCATTTTACCCTCCACAGAGAAATAATAGTGAAAGAAAACCTTCATTGAGTATATATACAAAATGTCTTAAGTCAGGCTGTTGAATAAACAGCTGCTGTTGATGAAGGCAACAAGATAAACAGGCATTCGTAATGGTCAGAAGAGCAGGGAGCATTGGCTGTGGGGTAGAAAGCACTTGCAATTCTAGATCACAAAGTCAAACATACCCCAGGCAGTACCACTCAGAAACAACCATCTGATTGCCCCTCAGTCTGTGGCAAACACTAGATTCAGCCTATTACAGTATAACACAGCTTGGTGGCCTGGGTCATATCAAACCACCAACCAATATTTATTAAACATCTACCATGTGCAATGTACAGTGTTAGTCACTGTGGGGGTCACAGGAGCATCTCTCCTTTTAAAGCACTTCCTATGTGTTTAAAGAAACAGAACCTAAACATATAAACAGGTTAACAAGCTGTGCAGTCCCCGGCATAGGTCTAAGTGGCTAAATGACAACAAATATTCAAGGAATTGAAAGGAGGGCCAGATTGCCAGGGTGTGAGGTGTCTAATTGGACCACTCCAAGACCAAAGTATATTTGAGCTGAAAGGGAGTTAAGAGAGCAAAGGGGTCCAAAACTTTTTAGAAATGAGAAAACAATGGTCCTGAAAAGTAAGTGGCTTGCCCACTGTCTCACAGCAAGTAATATTTCTTCAGAGGGATTGAGTATTTGAATCCACCTCCACCATGTATTTCTGGCAAGTTATTAACCCTCTATGCACTCAGTTAGCTTATGTATAAAAGACATAATAATACTTAGCATAAACTACCAAGAGACTTAAATTCAACATTAGTCAGCCATGATAAACTTTCTCTCTGGTCCAGACTGAGCCTTAGAACCCATCTCATCACAGAGCCCCAGACAGCCAGTCATTTCTAATGGAACAGAATTCCCAGTGAGATTCTACATTTTTTTTTTTCAATGTATCAAGGGAAGTTTTACTTCTATTAATGACAAAGTTCTGTAGGCAAATTAAAAACCACTATTTTTTTTAAGTTTGTAATCTAACTTATTTCATAAAACTAAATTATTTCTCAGTTTGATTCACAACGTCTGAGCCTCGCTAGATCATCCCCATTAATTGAAATCAATTGCACAGAAAAGTCTTCACAATACCTGATTGTTCTCATACAGTCTGCTTCAAAATACAATTTACCTTTTTGTCTTTAGGTATGAAAAGCCAGTCTGGTGTAAGATGGTGATGTGGCATGTCATGAAGTGGAGGTTCAGTCTCTTGCACTGAATGACTGGAAGCTGAGCATCCCCCACTTCGGGCTTTTCTTCAGACGATGAGGCTGAGCTCAGTTACGGTCACCCCCATTGCTTTAGACACTCCCCTCCACCATGTAGCTAGTTTTCATTTAATGGGCTGAGTAAATCTAGGAGTCACCAACTGTTAAATGTGGGAAGGGACCTTCGAGGTGATTTAGTTCACTGTCCTATGTAATGTACAGTTTCCTGTCACTGAAGACCATATTCCAGGGCAAGTTGGAATTGCTCAGCCCCTTTGTTCAGCAAGACTGAATTAAAGGCATGTTCATTCCATGAAGAAAAGTCAAAGCAGCACCTGTGAAAGAGAAAACCTGCCTCTTCTGTACTCTTCCATACAGAGACCATCAACTGCTGCCTAATTTAGTACAATATTATGTTTGTGTCCAATATTGAAGTACTCTGAGAGGCAGAGCTGAAGAAACCCTAATTCCAGGGCTGGCCAGTTAGCTCACTTGGTTATAGCATGGTGCTGATAACACCGAGGTCAAGGATTAGGATCCCCTTACCTGCCAACATCCCTGCCCCCACCCTGCCAAATAAATAAATAAAAATAAAGAAACCCTAATTCTGAATGAACAACGTCATAAGTAAAAGGAAGAAGGAATGTGAAAATGTTGAGACTAAACATGCCTGCCTTTCATGGTTCAAAGGGCATGTTTGTAACGCAGTAACACCCAACTCCAGAAATGGGAAGACGTTGGGATGGGAACAGGCGTGGATGATGCTTCCCTCCAGACTGTGTAATGGGAAGATTACGTGTTGTGTCCAGCTTTATAACGGAGGCAATCTGAAGGGCTTGCCAATGAAATGCTGATGGAAGTACTCGGCTGTAGACCATTATTTACCTCCTTTGATTCGCTAAAGTATAAATAATCAAAATGATGCATAAATTTAATTGCTGGTGTCGTGTAGTTATTTTTGAGGAACAGCCACAAATCTGAGATCTGGTATTTAACAAACAACTCAGGCTACCTACTCAGACTAAACACATAGTGTGTTTTCCAGGCTGTAATTTTATAAAAACAAAATGTCTTTAGAGAGAGAACAAGCTAGTACTATTGCTTTAAAAATCACTTTAGGAAAAGTTTCCTTACTAAACTAAAATAAAATGTAGACAATCTAGTTCGTTTTGCTGGCTGGTTCTGATCCACCCTGTTGTGCCATGTTATTACCTCCATTTCATCGACATCCCACACGAATGCCTTCCCTCTAGTAGGCTCTAGGAGCAGATGAACTCTTCTCTCTTTATGGTAGGGCTTTGTTTTTCTAAGAGCAGATATTTGCAGACATTTTGGTTCTAGACACTTTTACACCCTTAAAAATTACTCAGACCCTAAAGCCCTTTTCTTACGTATTTTAAAGCTATTGACATTTACAGCATTGGAAATTAAATGTATATTTATAAAAATAACTATGTTTCAAAACAAAACAAAATATAGTAAGAAAAGTGGCATTATTTCACATATTTGCTAACTTCTGTAATGTCTGAATTAACAGAAGAGAGCTGGATTCTCATAGCTACATCTGCATTCAATCTGTTGGGATGTACTGTTTTGGTTGAAGTATATGAAGAGCAACCCGTCTCACACAGATATGTAGAAAGAAAAGGGAAAAGTATTCTAATAATCTTTTCAGAGAATTATGGGTGTACTTCTACCATTCTACCCAAAACTCAACAAGTAGTAATTAAAGATTAGCTGCAATGTGGAATCTGAAACATATCAATGACTTCTTCTACTCTGTTACATTAAAATCCATTGGTCTATCTTGTATTTTGAATAAATCTTTTACCTATGAATGATTTTTACAAGATTATGCATAGGTCATGTACTCTTGTTATTATACAATGTCAAAAAATCACAGTCTCGCAGAAAAGTCTTAAAGTGTTAGAAGTTTTCAAGCTCATGAGACCTATGCATGTCAAAAAATCACAGTCTCGCAGAAAAGTCTTAAAGTGTTAGAAGTTTTCAAGCTCATGATGGTGAATAAAAGTTTTTAAAAATTGTGAACTTTGCTTTAAAACTTATATTTTGTCATTGACCATAAATATTGTCAGTTATTTTCCTTGAAGAGACAGCCTCAATTTGTTCATTTTTGAGAAAATGTGTATCAAACTCTGAATAACAGAGTTCGTCAGACAGTCTTAAAGATAAAAATGGTGTTCTCTGAGAAAAGTGGCTAGTTCAGCTCACAACCCAAATAATTGCTCAGGTGCTTTCCCTTGGAGATCACCACCCTACCTCGATATGAAGCAGAAGTGATTACATGTACTTCCCATAAAATATTACAGAAATGTGTACTCATGAGTCAAGGTGATAAATTTATTAATTTGTGCTACTTAAGCAAGGACATTTAAGTGAAGTTGCTTTTTTAATATTTTTAATTTATTTATTTTACTGAGAGCATTGAGTAGTAAAGACTACAACAACTGCCATTACAACTTGAAGCCACTGCCTTGATTTGTCCTAAGGTGCCTAAGGCACTAGCACTTTTACTCACCATTGCCTTTGCCCCATCAGTGCAAACATAATGCAGGGAAAAATGCAAATGTCCTTAGTGTTGTTATGAAAATAGTTTTGACCTCAAAAACACCCTAAGAGTCTCTCAGGTACCCATGGGGTCCATGGAACACAATTTGAGAATTCTTGTCCCGGCATGTGTTACAAATTTTGCAAGTCAAAATAATTACGTGTAAAAAAGAAGAAATATCCAAATGGGTAGCAACCACTAAGAGAATTTTTTCGTAAGCACTTTGTAAGAAAGCCAATAAAAATACACTAGAATGCTATGTTCTCAAAATAAAACCTGCTCCCCTTGCCCCATATTTTTGCCTATAACTCTTGATGACTTGGATTTCTCTGTGACTCAGATCTTGCAACTGTAAAATGGAAATGATAACAGCACCTACAGACATTTCTTTTTTTCACAGTTGCAAGCTCTTCATTGAGGACATCTATGACTCATGAGTGTGAAGTTATTTACGATACTTTTCTGTGATAAAAATATAACCGCACTTCTCCTTCTTGTAGTGTTCTGACATCACAGTGCTGTTTGATAGTTTCTTCCTGAAAGATTTTTAAAAATAAACTTAATACTGGCAAGGCAAAATTTGACACAAAAAATGTGAAGAGCCTTAAAATTAACACCTGCTGTGTTTTTATTTATAGACAAAGGACAAGAGTAACTCTGGGCCCTTGTATAATATGATTGACTAACTTGAAATGATGAAAGTTACGGTGAAAAGATTGGAAGTTTCATTATGCAGCTTAAGATTTTAATGATTGAATGGCATAAAATATTACTCTTGATGTGCCTTGACATTTTCTTTTATTAGAAAATATTTTCAAATAGCTAAGGAACAGTACTATTACAAAAAATATTTAATTTTGCAGAATATTACTCTGGGTGTCGGCTGGCATGGGATGAGACACACTGCTCAGTATGAATCCTTAAGGCTGAATGAAGGTTTTGGATTTGAATAAAGGTTCACAAACTTCACAAAAATGTTGCCTTCCTCCTGGCATGAGCTTTAAGAAATACCGCTGCCAGTGTTTACACAGTTTTAGGAGGGCTCCATGGTTTAGGATCAGATTAGCCTATTTTCCTCCTAGTGCATGGCTCCCAAGTCCACATGTGGAAATGTTTCTCCAAGAGCAGTAATAAGTGAGGCCTGTGCTTCAAGAGTTCCTGCAGTCAGAAATAATCAAAGTCTAATATAGGCAGTCAGTTTGAGAGATACTGGATTTCAGAGGCTAATAAGATCTCATTTGAAATAGAGATAGAGAGGAAGACTTGGGTTCTTATACTTCAATAATGATTGAAATAAATCCTTCCTACCCTACTCACCTGAAAACCAATAAAACATCGTATGGATTTTAGACAGCAATTGCCATGTTAAAAATGAAGGCTGGATAAAAGGTGCAGGGTGTGCAAACTGTGGCTACACCACCTTCTACAGCTCTACTACATGCTTCTGAGCTACTATTGGTCTTGAAATGAGGCAAAACTAGCAATGGAAAGACCTCCAGGGTCACGAATGATCAGGGATGATGATGTGTTATCTAACCAATTCACAGATGTCGAGCCAACGGGTTACAACTTGGACAGAACAATGTGATCAACAGCTGTGCACCATGGATATCAATGGCTAAGAAACAATGATGGAAACACATCTAAGTACAGCTATCAGCCAAAAAGTCTTAATATGCACTTATTATGTGCCCAGTGCTGTGTAACACTCTGATGATCATTGGATGACAATGTTCATTTTCAACAATGTTTTATGCAAACCATGAGACTAAGAAAGAGCTACTGCAAGGAGCAACATGTCCTAAAAAGGAAGGGTGACCAGTGGGGAGGGTGTCCTTGGCTGCAGGAAGGAAAGAATTACAAAGCTTTGCCACCCACCTGAGCAGCAGCAGCAGCATGTCTTCAGATATATACATACAGACAAGTGAGGGAGTGAATGAGTAAACAGATGAGTAGCCACAGAGATTGAAAGTAATCTGTCAGTAGAAAACCCAGGCATCTTCCACATTTGCATCAGTGCTGTGATGGATAATTCCCTTTCTCGCTTAGTTTCTGCAGCCCCTTGAGCTCAACTTAATTCTTGCATAAAGTGACAGCTGGAAGTAGTATTTCACTTTTATAACTTTCAGAACGTTTCTTACAGTCAAGTATTTGGTTTTGTGCCCATGTTTGTTTTTGCACCTCCTTGTGCTACACAGCAACCCTGCCTTCTGCAAGCCAAGGCCAGACAGAGCCTGGGAGGCAATTCCAAATGGCTGACAGTGCCAGATTCCAGATAAAACAAGGCATCTCTTTCCTCCTCTGTCTCTCTCTTTTCTTTTCTGGTGACAAAGAAAGTGATTTCTCTGCAATATGACATTTGAAATTATGCCTAGCTTTTACTAAAGATAAGCAAGACGCCGGCCCTGGAAGAACTGAGAGAACACAGGATTCATGAGCCCAAGAAGTGTTGGGAGCCTTATATTCCTTGCCCACTCAAACTGTTCTGGTAAAAACCGACCACTCTCGGTTACCTTTTCTCCATTTTCAGAGTCTCTGGACATTCCAGTGAGGCAAAAACAAAGGCAGCAGAAGTTAATAATAATAATAAAAGAACAGAAAAAAGAAAAGAAAACAGTTGAGCTTAGTTGATAAATTAAGAGATAAGAGAAGCAGTTAGGCTTTCCAGTAAAGACAGTAGGAAAGAAAAAAAAGGACTTTTCCATCTAGTCCAGACATTTTAGATCAAAATTAAGTTGACATTAACATGAAAAAAAAGATTAAAATGATAGGTTTAAATGTTTACCTCTTCAAATACATTGGCTTCTCTTCTATTGAATTTACAAAGTATTTAATAACTCTGCCTTTGACACTTCATACCATCGTTAAATATAGTAGGTATAAGTTACAGTGAGAATTATAAACTAATATAGGCAGTCAGTTTGAGAGATACTGGATTTCAGAGGCTAATAAGATCTCATTTGAAATAGAGATAGAGAGGAAGACTTGGGTTCTTATACTTCAATAATGATTGAAATAAATCCTTCCTACCCTACTCACCTGAAAACCAATAAAACATCGTATGGATTTTAGACAGCAATTGCCATGTTAAAAATGAAGGCTGGATAAAAGGTGCAGGGTGTGCAAACTGTGGCTACACCACCTTCTACAGCTCTACTACATGCTTCTGAGCTACTATTGGTCTTGAAATGACAACCCTTGGTGTGGTGTTGCCCGCACAGCGCTCAGCCAGCGAGCGCACCGGCCAGTCCCATATAGGATCTGAACCCGTGGCAGAATAAGGTTGATTTTTAAATTAAAAATCAATATTTTCCAGGTGAATAAAGTCCATGTCCAGTGGACAGCATGTACAAAGTCACAGAGGTGAAAAAGAGCAGGTTTAGGGAACTAAAACAAGAGTAGAAGGCTGGAGCATAAGGTACGCGTGGCAGGTGACAAGACCGGAACGTTAGGTAGGGGACAGTTCATTAAGAGTCCTACAAAGAGTTTGGATTTTAACTCTAATGTAATGAGCTTACATCAAATATCTTAAGGAAGAGACAAAAACATAACAATTTCTATATTTGAGAAAGATTTGTCCAAAAGTTCCATGGAGAATGGATCTATATAGGAAGACCAATCCAGAGGCTATTAGAGGAAACTGGAAGGTAAATAATGAAAGTGTGGATTACGCCATCAAGGATAGAAAGAGGAGTGTGAAAAGAAAACTTTGGGTATAGATTTAGAAACGAATTGGAGTATCCAATCACAAATTGGACTGGGGGAGTTATCTATCACTGAGGGAGAGGAGAGATCAAATAAACCCCCAGCTGATTTTAGAAACGAATTGGAGTATCCAATCACAAGTTGGACTGGGGGAGTTATCTATCACTGAGGGAGAGGAGAGATCAAATAAACCCCCAGCTGATGATTTTGTGACTTTGAAGAACAATGAGGTTTGGGAGGAGAGATGGACTCAATTGTGTTGCTTTTGAATGACCTTTCTCTCTACAACTCTGCATTGTAGAACACGCACTGGAGCGGGAGGTACACTCAGGAGTCAGCAGCATATTATTTACATACTTAGTTAAAAACTGGAAGAATAACTGAAATTATTTGGATTTTAAACCTAAAAGACACAATTAGTAATCTATAAGGTGAACAAAAAAGTGATGTCATGGAAGACAAAGGGGAAGAGAGTTTTAAAAGAAGTGGTCAACAGTGTTAAATGCAGCAAAGGCATCCAGTAAGATAGAGCCTGAAATCATAATATATATGGCAACTCTGACCTTTCCACAATTAGTTTCATTAGAGTGTTAGGGAGAGAAAAGGGTGTAGGGAGTTGAATGAATAAAAGGCCAGGAATGGAGAAAACATGAGTATAACATCTTATCATCCAGAATGGACTAGGTTATGCTGCAGGAACAAACAACTTCCAAATTTTAGTGGCCGAACATGGCAAAGGTTTATTTTGCATCGTGCTACATGTCCAATGTGGGTCATCAGGGGGACATTCACTTAGGGGCCCAGACCAACGAAGGCTCCATCTCAACACATTCATCTAGAAAAAAACTTCCACGCCTCACATTGGCATTTAAGAACTTTCACCTGGAGGCAATATCTGACCTTCACTCTTATTTTCCTGGCCAAGGCAAGTTGCAGCAAGAGGAGGACTGGGATACTTGTATACAGTCCTCATGAGTGGGTTAGGGGACTAGCAACAAAGGGTTGTAAGTCTGAAGAGAGAATTTTTCATTTGGTTGGTTTTTAAGATGTTAGAGACAATGGCACTGGTGAAATACATTTGTCATCGTGCTCCACAGCTCACACTTTGTGCTCTTCTTGTGCAGTCCACCCAGTAAACACCATCCCCGTCTAACCTCCCTAACAGAATATTCTTCCTACTATACTGTATTGGATCCATCCTGTGTCTACCTCAAAACTCTGCTCAAGAATCACTTCATAAATGAAGCTGTCCCTTGATGAGGATACCTGGCTACTGTGTCCAATTACAATTAGGTAAGTATATGTTCTCATGTTTCCATTGTTGACTTACTTGTTTCTTTTTCACATCTTGAATTCCCTTGCCCTAATTCCCCAAAAGGACAGGGTTGTGCACATTTGTTTCCTTTCTTTCCTTGGGTAACTGGCTACGAGCTCTGTGCTCAGTCTGTGATGTGGGCTAAACAACTGGTTTCTGCAAGACCAGAGAAGACCCTTTGGCAAAAGTACTTTGATTCTTACTGCCCTTGAGCACATAGAGTCATTTATACAATGGTTTATGAAGAAAACTGCAGATTCTGTTTTTTTCCATGGCTGAAGAGGCAGGAAATTGAGCAGCAGTGGCCTAAGTCTTATGGAAACTCCACCCCATGTACTGGCACCATGGGAATTTTGCTTAGTCTGCTTTCTGGGACTAGCCCAAACCTGTCAAGTTCTCACTTTAAAAACTTGCAGATGCATCCACCACACATTTATGCATTTGCTTTCATATGTAAAGAAGTTGCTACTGAGACGAGACACCTCATCAAGAGGGCTTACAACTGAGTTGTTTTTATGATGACAGATTTATTCAGATTTTATTCAGATTCACCTTCATTCTCTTGTCTGGCCCTCGAGTTCCATGGGCATGCATGTGCAGGGCAGCTCTCTGGGTTCATGGTACAGTCTGGTCTGTAGGACATGTGTACTAACTGGCACCTAAGCATCAAAACCATAACCTTGGCTCATTAGCACAATCCAATCTACTGCACTAAAACCAAAGATATGCAAACTCAGGAAGACTTTGGAAGTGAAACAGGTGCACATGAGTTTAGGTAAGGATTTCCACTATGCTCAGAGCAGAAAATTTAGACTCAGCCCTTAAATTTTTGAGCCGGGAGGAGTCACAAAAACCACCCACACACAAAATAAATAGGTCAACACATAACCCAGACAGACCAAAAGAGGCTTTTTGAAGAAAAGGAAAAATTTGTTGAGAAGTGTGTTTAATGAGAGGATGTTATGGAGCAAAGATAGTGCGTGATTCTGGAAAAGCTAATCAACAGCTATTTGGATATGTCCTGAGGATAAGCATCTATTGTGATCTGGAGAAGCTCCTAAATATCTTTTCCACACAGGTGAGAAAATACAATTTTTGGTCTTGTTAACTTCAGTTATTGATTCGAGGTAGGAGAAATGCTAAAGAAGCCTTGCAGCCAAATTTTACTCATAAATAAGTTGGCACTTAACTCATAGGTCAGCACAAATGTTTTTATAATGAGCCATAAATGGGGGAAAGTATAGTCTGGACTGGCAGTCAGAAATCCTTCTTTCTCTCAACAATTTGACTGAATCTGACTCTGGTTAACTGGCCAAAATTGGTAATATCAGCTCCCTGATATGTTAGGTGGGGACAGGATCTTACCCTTGAAAGGGTGCAAAATGTAACAATGAGCAATGGGTACTTCAGAGGTAGGTAGTCTGGGCCACTGAGTGGCTCCCAACACAATTGCTGGTGCATTCCTCCCTAGCCCCACCTCTACTCACTAAGCACACATTTCTTTTTAGCCTTTTTCCCCTGCACTCCTCCCCTCCCCCAATCCTATTATACTTATTCTCTCCATTTTTTTTCCGTTCTGATATTTCTCAGTCCTGCTAGTGGCACCTGGATCTCCCATATGCACTGCTGTGCTTGGTGGAAGGACTCAAGAAGGGTTGAAATGGAAGCTCCATGAGGGCAGAAACAATGACAGCTTTGCACATAGTAAACACTCAATAAAGATAGACAATGTAGTGTTTAGCACATTGTTAGTAGTTGAAACACATATCTCTTAGGTTTTCTGATGAAAATATTTATGAATATTGTTGAAATACTATTTCAGTGAAATCAAAGAATAGAAATGAAAATAGAGCCTGAAAACAGTATAAAAGTCCCAGGCTCATGGAGAACCAGACTCCACAGGATTTTGAAATTCATGTTATCATGTTGTATTTCTAACATTTTCACAGCAGCTAAAAATCTCATGCCATAAGAAAAGGGGAGTGGGTAACTACCACATGAATGCTGTAGGAAACTCTGAGGAATGTGAGCCTTTTATCAGAGAAATGCTGGGTTACAACTTAGCAGACTTGTTGAAAAAGAGTAGGTCCAAACCATAATAGGAAAAGCAGGCTTTCTGCACTTCTGGTCTATAAACAAGGGGAGATATTTTCTGATTTTGCTATTTCAGTGCCTGATGCCTGACATATCACTTGATATTCCATTGACTGGTAACCAGCACAGGCCAGTTAACAACTACTTACTAAGCACTATTGTGACTAATAAAGTCCTCTAAGCCCTTATTTAATTTGTTTGTTCCATGACATATTTTGACTTTACAGACTAAAATACTAAACTTACCTACTATAAACTCAGACTACTATTATAAATTTTAGGCTATTTTTGCCGAAGCCAACAGAAATTTTAGAATGAATCATCGTTAAGAAAACCAGCATTTGACATCCTTGATGTTCTTTGAAAACAGAAACACAAATTCCTTTACCTAGTAGGGTCTTTGCAATATGCACCACTCCTACAATTTGATTCTAAGTAGAAGAACAACCAGCATTTGACATCCTTGATGTTCTTTGAAAACAGAAACACAAATTACTTTACCTAGTAGGGTCTTTGCAATATGCACCACTCCTACAATTTGATTCTAAGTAGAAGAAAATTGCTTAGGAAATAGAAAGATCTGTAATGTCTTGTAGTCCTACCAAGTGAAAGTGAGTCTCACTCCATTTACAAATGAAATGACAAAAATATTTTAGCTTAATATCAAACTTGATTTTGTGACATACATACTTTTTTGATTACTACATATTAACACAGGTGGCCAAAGAGTATTTTTCTGAGTTCCTGTGTTAGCTCAGGAATGCCCATCAGAGCTTGCTGTCAGGGAGGGAAGTTAGTATTTTCCAAGGAAAGGGAGCCCATCAAAATGATATTGTGATTATTTCACCCAATCCCAACATACCCCCGTATTCAACATTAGATAAACCTTTAAAATTTCGAAGTGCAATGGTCGCCTCATACATTAGCACATGCAGGAATCCCTAAATCCCAAGAACCAAAATTACAAAGCAAAAAATAATTGTTGGTACAAAAGTCAGAAACCAAATTTTATCTCCTATTAGTCACCATAATTTGAAAAAAAAAAAGAACCTTAAAAAGTAATGAAACACTCTAATCCACAGATAAAACATCATTTAAATTATCAGATTTTTCATAAATAGATATAATATACTCTGAACAATATAACTATAAAAAATTATTTTTAGAAAATAGAAAAACTGATTATTCTTTTTTGATATATAATACTCTGATAATGAATATGGAATAGCTACCTTCTGTTTAAAGAATAAAAGGTGAGTTGTCTGATTTTGCAACCTGCAAGACCCCACCTTTTTCTCTCCTAAATAAATGTCTTTATTTATTTTGAAGGTTAAAATTTTAACATTTTCACTATTAAAAACTTTTTATTATAATTTAGTAGATAGAATAAAGTACATGTGAAATTGGCTTGAGAATTTTCAGAAAAAATTAAGTTATATCTAAGTGGCAGACTTTCAAACAAAAGTATTTTTTTCAGTCTAAAACAACTTAGATCCTATCTGCTTATTAAAGATAACCCCAATGAATTTTTAAAATTCTAAAAAATCATGACACCGAATTATTGATCAAAGTTTATCAGCTGCTACATATGGTACATGGCAACATGCTGGTCTACCCTAGACAACTTAGTGGTTTCAAAATAATAAACAGCAAAGAGTGACGGAGACTGTAACTGCCATTAACCACAGTGAACACTGAGGACATTTCATCAAGTTAAGGCAAGACAAGTGAGGGAGGCTGAAAAAACAAGAAAGAAATTAACAGTAATGAAAGGTTTAATATGAGCTAGGAACACTCTCAAAAAGTATGTCATTAAATCCTCACAATAAACTTTAACATGTGTGCTATTATCCCCATGCAAAGTAAGATGAAACCAAATCCCAAAGAAATGAAATAATTTGCCCAAGATCTGCCAGTGAGTAACCAGTGGGGCCTTAAGGTATGTGCACTGTGCACCACACCACGTAGCCTCACTGTTGTGGTTCTATATTTGTGTTTTAAGTTCGCACTATATTTTTGAGCCCCCCCCCCCCCCCCCTAAAAATTCAATTGAAGATATTCTTGCGGTTGATTAAATGGATAAAATGGAAAGTGTACAAGACTGAAAGACAGGAGATGGGTCTAAGTCTCATCTCTAACTCTGTAATGTTGGGTCACTCTCTAATTAAGATGAACATCAGTTTTCTCAGTTCTAAGATTGTGATGATGGCTCCTGGTTTTTAAAACAGTTGTGAGAATGATATGAGATAATGTATATAAAGCACATAGTAGAGGTTCCATGAATTAGGGCTCTTATTATGTTAAAGATCTTTCTATATTAAAAAGAGGATGTTGCTATTTAAAAAGAAATTATAAATATTGACAACCAGTTCCAAGCTCGCTAAGAGGAATTCTTATTAAAATAGTCTTAATTATTTTTTGATAACCAGAACAAAGTTGGATTCTGTGAGAAATTTAATAGTCCCTTGGGATTATCCTGTGGGCATGAAGATAACAGAGCTTTGTAGAATCAGGGAGACTCATGGCTGTTTAAATACTATACTGAAGATTACTATATACCAATCTAATGGTAAGTTTGTAGTGCTTTGCAATGGCCCTGCTCAATTTTTAGAAATGTATTATTTCTTTTATGACTACAAATAATACATGTTTGCTCTTGAGAATTTTAAAAAATCTTAAAAGTTATAAGGAACAGGTCCGAGGTGGCATAGGATGGTGAATTAGAGGTGCCCAAGGCACATTTCTCCCACAGAAAAGGGCCGGAACAACTAACAGACAGCTAAATATTCATGGAAGCATTTGTGGAACTGTGTAGGAGAGCAACAGGAAACCGGTGAAATCCCTGTGGAGCATGGAAGCCAAGGATGGTGGCATAGAGAGGAGAGAGAGGTACACAGGCTCAGTCACCACATCTCTGAGAACAGAATTGATGTAGGAAGAATTTTCCCTTGCAGCAAAATGGAAGGCACAGAACCCACACCAACCCTCATCTTCACCACAGGGGTCAGATCCTTTTGCAGGACAAGCCTAGAGCACACTCACTGCATCATTCTAGAATATTAGCACAAATTGTGCACTCCCCATCCCCCACCCTTGTGACCCAAGCCAATACAGGATGGCTCCATCTTGAAACCAGAGCCATTGTAGGAACATGCTGTGCTTTGCGGCCACTAACCACAGCAATTCCCCAGCCTTAAGGTTCTGCCTTCATCCCAGTACACTCACAGAAGAGGCTACAATGCCCTAACACAGATTGAAACCTGGGCTTCAGGTCATTCTAGTTCTGAAGTCTGGGACACCAACTGTAGTCCTGTTGAACTGAGGCACCCCTAAATCCCTGGTCAGAGATCAGACAGGCAGATCCTCCTCAGGTGGACTACCCCCATTCCTTCCTCTACCCCCAACCCCACCAGCTGACTGAGTTCTTGAGCCCCCAACTTGGAAATACATCTCAAGGTCTCTACCCTAATGAGTGTGCCCACAGGCCAGTGGGAATAAAATGCGTCCATGCCCTCCTGGAGTAGCTGCCAAGCAGTTCCATCCTAAACAGTCCTGCCTAGCAGCCTTGCCAACAGTCCCAGAAGCAGCTGCACTGGCTCTGTCACTGTAGGCCTGCCTTGTGGCCCTGCCCACTGCCCAGAAGCAGATGGATAGGTTAATTCACTGCAGGCCTGCCTAGTGGTCCTGCTCACTACACAGAGGTAGCTGGACAGGTCAATTCACCTCAGGCCTGACTAATGGCCTTGCCCACTCCCTGAGAAGCAGTTCAGTAGCTCTGCCCTTGGCAGTCTAGCTCCTGAACCACAGAGAAAAGTACAACCTTACAGCAGACCCCAAGAATAGGCACAGCAGAAGGGACACAGGCAGACTCACACTCAGCTAGCCAACCAAAGCACATCCATATCCCTGGCTCAGAGAAAAAACTAGCTATCATGCCCCTGGAAAACACAACCCTTATCCTTCGAGCCATCAAACACACTCATCATAGTGAGAAACAGTTTGGCTGACATGCCCCTGATGAGCTAAACCCTGGTCAAAGAAGCAGAATTGTGACCCTGCTACTGGAAAACCAGTCCTGGAGACCCTGACACACCATATGCCCACACCCTTATCCAGAGAATCAATCCCAGCAACTACATCCCCAGTGAGCCAGCTCTTGAGATGACTAACCCACAGGGTGCACATGCACATCAGCCTGTGGACCAATCCAGCAATGCCTCCCCAGACAAAGCTGTGCCTCTACCACTACAAACCTCCAAAGCATAGGTCTCTGAGTCACTCACAGACATAGCAAAAGTGGATTACTGCTGAAGAAACTACACTGAGTCTACACTACTTCATCCATCCAGAACAAAGCCATTGCAGTCTACCTGATGGATGCTTTGCAGGTGAAAGTCTTTTCCCACTCAGAACACTCTAAATAACTCAAAAAGTTGACTGTTCCACCAGATGCACTGCTATCAACACAAGGAAGCAAGAAAAATGAAAATAAATAAATAAATAAATAAATAAATAAATAAATAAATAAATAAATAAATAAAACATGATACCATCCAAAAAAAAATCCCCCAAAAACGAAATAACTCTCTAGTAAATGATCCCAAAGAATTGGAAATTGTCATCTTGCCAGAAATAGAATTCAAATTAATGATCTTAAGGAAACTCACTGAGATACAAGAGAATACAGGCAAACAGTTCAATGAAATCAGAAAAACAACTCATGATCTGAATGAGAAATTCAGCAGAGATAGATATCATTAAATAAATAAAGGAGAAATCTTGGAATTGAAGAACTCATTGAGTGAATTAAAAACTACATCTGAGAGTCTTGGCAAAAAACTAGATCAAGCAGAAGAAAGAATTTCTGATTTTGAAGATAGCAGTTTTGAAATAACACAGGAAGACAAAAAAAAGAGAGAAAAAGAATAAACAAAGCTTACAAGATATTTGAGTTACTATTGAGCGCACAAGTAACCAAAGTATGGGCATTCCAGAAGTAGAAGAAAATGAAAAAGATACTGAAAACCTGTTTAAAGAAATAGTAGCTGAAAAATTCCTAGTATTGGGAAAGATGCAAACTTCAAAATCCACAAAACTCAAAGGCCTCTAAATAGATTTAATCCAAATAGGTCATCTTCAAGACACATCATGGTCAAATTACCAAATTTAAAGACAAAGAGAGAATTCTAAAAACAGCAAGAGAAAAACGTTAAGTCACTTATAAGGGAATCCCCATTAGACTAACAGCAGACTTCACAGCAGAAACCCTGAAGGCCAGGAGAGAATGGAAATGATATACTCAAAGTACCGAAAGAGGAAAACCTGCCAACCAAGCAGGGAATTGGGAAAAGGACAGTATCTTCAATAAATGGTGCTGGGAAAATTGGAGATCCATACACAGAAAAATAAAACTAGACCCCTTATTTCTCACCATATACCAAAGTCAACTCAAAATGGATTAAAGATATAAATGTAAAACCTGACACTATAAAACACAGAAAAAAACATAAGAGAAACACTTCAGGATATAGGTCTAGGAAAGACTTGATGAATAATACTTCATAAGCACAGGGAATAAAATAAGAAATATCCAACTAAAAAGTTTCTCCACAGTGAAGAAAACAATCAGCAGAATGAAAAGACAACTTATAGAATTGGAGAAAATATTTGCAAACTGCATCCGACAAGGGATGCAGAATATACAAAGAACTCAATAGTAAAAATAAATAAATAAAAATAATCTGGTTACAAAATGGCAAAGGAACTGAATAGAAATTTTTCAAAAGAAGACATAAAGAGCCAACAGGTATATGAAAAAATGCTCAACATTGCTAATCATCAGAGAAATGCAAATCAAAACCACAATGAGATATCATCTCACCCAATTGAATAGCTATTACCAAAAAGACAGAAAATAACAAATGCTATAGAGGATGCAGAGAAAGGGGAACTCTTATATGTTGTTGGTAGAAATGTAAATTAGTAGGCCACTATGGAGAATAGTATGGAGGTTTCTCAAACAACTGCAGATAGAACTACCATACGATCCAGCAATCTCACTATGGCGTATATACCCAAAGGAATGAAAATCAATAAGTTGAAGGGACACCTGCACTCCCATGTTTATCGCAGCTGTGTTCATGATTGCCAAGACTTGGAACCAACCTAAATGTCCTTCCACAGATGACTAGATAAAGAAAGTGTGGTACATATACACAATGGAATACTCCTCCGCCATAAAAAAGAATGAAATTCTGCCATTTGCAGCAGCATGGATGAGCCTGGAGAAAATTATGTTAAGGGAAGTAAGCCAGGCACAGAGAGAGAAATACCACATGTCCTCACTCGTATGTGGAAGCTAAAAAAGTTGATCCTGTAGAAGTAAAGAGTATAATAGTGGTTACTAGAGACTGGTGGGAGGAAGGGAAAAGGTGGGGAAGGGAAGTGGTGGTCAGTGCACACAAAACATTAGAGAGGTAGGAAGAATGTGATCTAGGGTTCTATAATAATATAGGGGGACTACAGTTAACAACAAACTACTGTGTGTCTTCGAACAGCTAGTCAAGATGATGCTGAATGTTCCTAACACAAAGAAGTGACAAATGTTTGAGGTGTGGACATACTAAGCACCCTGATATAATCATTGCACACAGTATGAATGTATCCAATTATCATATTGTACTCCATAAGTATATACAATTATCATGGGTCAATTAAGAAAAATAAACTTTGAAAAGAGAGAAATAGAGAATAGAATAGTGGTTACTAGAGGCAGGGAAAATGGGGGGGAGACAGGGAAAGGTTGGTAGATTGGTACAAGGTTATAAAGTTACAGTTAGATAGGAAGAATAACTTCTGGTCCCCTAGGATGACAATAGCTAATAATATTGTAGTGCATATTTGAAGGTAGCCAGAAACAAGGATCTTAAATGTTATAACCACAAAGAAGTGGTAAATGTTTAGGTGATAGATATGCTAACTATTCTGAGTAGACCATTATGAGTAGACAATATATAAAATATATGCCTGTATTGAAACAACAAATTGTACCCCATAAACTTGTGCAATAAAAAAAATAAAATTTTGGGCCGAGCCCGTGGCACAGTCGGGAGAGTGTGGCGCTGGGAGCGCGGTAGCGCTCCCACCACGGGTTCAGATCCTATATAGGGATGGCCAGTGCTCACTGGCTGAGCGTGGTGTGGCCTCAAAAAAGGACAAAATAATAATAATAATAATAATAAAATAAGTAAAATAAAATAAAATTTTAAAAAATTATAAGGAACTAATGAAAATTACCCCAAATCCCGATGTTAACATTGAGTTTATGTCCTTCCAGTCTTTTTCTTTTTTTCAGTCTCAAAGTATGTGTGTATTTCTGTATATATAAATACATGCACAACCACAAATTGGTTTTGTATTATACACAAAATTTTTATAATATGTCATTTACACAAAGTATTTTATGACTATTAAACATTCTTCTAACATGGTTTCTAGTGGCTGTCTCATGTTGCATTACATAAATTTATTATATTTTATTTAACCAATTTTTAACTGGAATTTTAATTTTATCTTTAATATTTTATTATTTTAAATATCCATGATTAACTTGATTGTACACAGATTTTTGTGCATTTTTCTGATTATTTTCTAAAACAATTTTATTTTCTATAATAAATTTGTGAATTTGCTAGAGAAAACAGACTGTACATGTTCATGGCTTTTGATATATGTTTTAATATTAACCTTCAATACATCGATTTTTCTTATGAGAGTACCCGTTATACTCAAAGTCACACACTCATAAAAAGGCCTACCAGTTTGATAGGTTAGAAATGCTACCAAATTGTTACTTTAATTTATGCTTCCTTTCTGATTTGTGAGTTTGAATATTTTTATGTATTTATTGAGCATTTGTTTTTCCTTTTTAAAGGATTGTCCATTCATAAAATTTTCCATGATTCAGTTGGCCTTTACATATAATTTTAAATGACTTGGAAGAGCTCCTAAAAGATTAAGTATAAACCTTTTGCTGGTATATACGTATTGAAAATATTTTTCCCAGCTGATCACTTGTTTTTTTTATTTCTCCTTAAGGTGTTTTGATTTTTGACATATGTACTAAGACATTTTTTATTTAGCCAAATTTATCAATCTTTTCAAAAGAAAAGAAATAACAATTCCCATATAAAACTTTAAAAGACTCATATAAACACCTGAAAAGGCCACCAAAATAAAACAAATGCACTTTAGCTGTTACAAAAAAAAAAAAAAGAAAACTGTTTGAACTTCCTTATTAGGGATAATAATCACAAAGTGTAGCAAAAAATCAAAATTCAACATTACAAGAAACAGCTGTCAAAAATACTATCTATTTTAAAAGGACAGAAAAATAATGCATCAGTTAAGGGCAAATAACAAGCAAATAATATTTGCAATGCTGGTGTAAGAAATTCAGGGCAAAAAAAAATAAAAACAGTAAGAAGGCAAAAAGCACATTTTATATCAATGAGGGAACAATCTGTAAGAAATGTATATTAGACACAAAACAAAGCTGAGGAATCAAGATCAAACTGCATTAATCAAAAACTATTAGAAATTCAAAGAACAGTCAATAGAAACGTGTTACTGGAATAACGGAATTTACCACTCATACTCTGACAGTTCACATAAGCAAACAAGAAACTAAAGATACAGATATGAATAACTTCAGCAATATACACCAAACTCTGTAGCAAAGAAAGTGCATCTTAGCAAAGAAAGCACCCCTTTAAAATATAAAAAATAGCATTCTACTAACAAAGAAAATATAACTTCTAAACAAGTATTTATACTGTATATAATCTGATCACAAAGCAATTACGCTAGAAATTATTAACAAAATATAAACAGAGTGAAATGGGTTGGAGTTTGTTAAATACTTTTCATCAATTCATAACAAATAAAAAATTAAAACCTTATTTACAAATTAGATCCAAATTGTTGCCAGAATCAAATTCAAGCCTTCAAATGCTTTAATTAACAAGCTATATTAAGCAAACATCTAGATTTTAATCCTGAATTTGTGCCTCTAATGCCATTTGCACAAGCATAAGAAGGGGTTTTTCATGGCCACAAGCTGAGTGAGGACATGCACTGTCCAAAGGTAGGCAAAGAAACCTTCACAATCTTGGACAGTGTCAACAGGAGTTAAATGTTCCGATGAAGGCCAGGGATGATCTCTCTTCTACTATTTGTGTCTGCTCCATTCCTCTTCCGTATCTCATCTCAAGAACAGAGGACTTCAGGTGACTCAACTGAGGCAGACATAAGGAAATACCAAAAAGATTGGGAAAAGTAAAGCAATCTCACACCCTTTTTTTTTTTTCTGCCCTACTTCCAGAGTCTGGAAGGCATATGATAAGTTGGGATGGGACAAGAATGATGGGCATCTTGTCAAAAGGCATAAAAAGATGATCAGTGCTTTCTTCATGTCTCACTTTCCTTTCCCTCGGGGATGGTACTATTATAGAGATATGCATTTGGGGTTAGAGGGATCCTTTACAGGAAGCATTGTTGACTTTAGGTAGAGAGGACCATTAGGATGGAGACCTGGGAGAGACTGCAAGGAGAAGCTGGATACTTGCGGAAACCTCTTGGACCTGTTTTTCACAGGTGACAGGGAAAGGATGTGCTCAAGTTTCTAAGTAGTTTCTCATGGTAGAAAAGTTAGGAAGGGACTCAGGACTGAGGCATGATCAAAGAAGGAAGAAAGTTCATTTGGCTGAGATGAACTTGAGCTGCCATTTTTCTGGGTACCTTACACAGTAGGTAGCAGGATGGCAGACAGGTGCAGACAATGAGAATACCCCAGTCATTGGTCAAGCCATGTCTAAGAACTATATTCAGGGCTGGGAGCTACATTTTAGGTAGAGAATGTGATACATCACAGAAAGAGACTAGGAATGATAAAGCACCTGAAAACCACACTCAGTGAAGAAAGGTAACTATATAGCCTGCAAAAAGGTACATTGGATCAGAGGAGTTCAGGTCTATAAGCATATGAGAGGCTTTTATGTCACTGTTGTTTCAAAAGGACAAGGAGGAAGTTGGAGCAAATTAGAGAGTGGCCAAATTTGCTTCCAAATAAGTAAATTCATAACAATTCTAAAATGAAAAGGTTGCCTGATGGAGCTAAAGAGGGCCTATCACTGGAGGGTGTCTAAGGAGAGATTGGAAAAGATTCTCTCATTATTCATAAGTGAATTTGCATCATCCCTTCTCTCATTCACTCATTCATTCATTCATTCAATTTACTGAGCACCTGTGGAGCCAGGCCTACGCTGTTCTGGCAAACAAAGAGCTCTCATCTTCTGGAGGAGATTAATGCAGGATAAAAAGGGAGATAGGAAGGAAGCAAACAAAAGGGGAGCCCATCAAACTGGCAGTACTTAGCTGCAGAAGTCATTCTAAAAGAAGGGGTATAGAAAAGATGCACCAGGCCTCAGAGTACAAATCAGTTCATCTACTCTCTCTTTCCAATGTGGTGACTGCATAGGCAGTCCCTGAGGGGACAAAGCCCAGGTAGGGGGAGAGATTCCAGGTCTAGGAAGGTATTTTTGAAAGTGGTGAGTTTTCATGCCCGTAATCTTAATTGAGGTCTCCTCCTGAGCCTCAATAGTATCAACATACATATAAATAGCCAACTTAAGCAATGAAATGCTGAATAATCTTAATTGAGGTCTCCTGAGCCTCAATAGTATCAACATACATATAAATAGCCAACTTAAGCAATGAAATGCTGATAGTCTTATAAAAAGTTGAAACTGACAAACACTGCTGTAAATGCAGTCGCCACTAGCTGCTCATACAGTTTACAGCTCACTAGAGAGGCTGGCTACCATCCCAGTAACAGCATCCACATGCGTGCAAACGGGAGAACAAAGCCCAGTTGGTGTTTTATCTTGGAGAAGCCTAAGGAGAGTACTCTGACAGCTGGGCCAGCAACAGCCTCATAAAAATAACAGAGCATGTAGAAAGGGAAAGGAAAAAAAGTGGGCAGAGTGATAAAGAAAGATAAG
Source organism: Galeopterus variegatus (assembly GCF_000696425.1). Classification (NCBI taxonomy): domain Eukaryota; kingdom Metazoa; phylum Chordata; class Mammalia; order Dermoptera; family Cynocephalidae; genus Galeopterus; species Galeopterus variegatus. The sequence goes on along the minus strand of NW_007726678.1, from coordinate 389,077 downwards.
GCTAAGTACATATAACCAGTGTCTACTTTGAGTCAGTATAATACATCACAATTGTTTTCCATTTCCTGTCAAATATTATCCTCAGGGTAAGATGGTAAGATCAACAATGTGGGTAGATAGAGTTAAGTCCCACTTAGGGAGGACACTCCACCCCTCTGAGTTCACCAACTCTCTCCTCTGTATCTCTATTCCTCCCTCTTTCTGTCCCTGGCTCTCTCTCCACTCCTCAATAGATAGATATAGAGATGATGGGTTAGACAGATGGATGGATACACAGGTTGATAAATAGCCCAGCGACAGTTTGTGGCTTCACAAATTTATACTACCCTTGGGTCACTATTTAAATGGAAATTCCTGCAGGACGAATGAGATTTAGTGTTCTATAGCACTGTAGGGTGATGATAATTAACAACAATTTATTGTATACTTTCAGTTAGCTGTAAGAGAGGATTTTGAATGCTCACAGCACAAAGAAATGCTAAATGTTTTAGGTAATGAAAAA
>NW_007726678.1:385848-387793 GCF_000696425.1 Galeopterus variegatus | reverse complement strand
TCCACTTAATGAACTTCATTAAATTCAACTCAACAAATATCTAATATCTTCTAAATACTGTATGTTATGCTGGGCTCATCTACCTGAGGTTACAAAATGCACAACTATGGAGCTGCAAGACACTTAGTCATTCTGAGAGACTCAAGCCAGGCTAAGTGAGGCTGGAGGGTTTTCATAGATGGGTCTCACTGCACTCCTCCTTTTAACCTAAGGTCCAGGGAGGATGCTGTGACTCAGCTTTCCCCCATAGGCATTATAGGGTCCTGCACATGCTCAGAATGCTTTTTTGGATTTTAGCACAATTCCAGATTAGAATGAAACAGCAACATTGCTGTCTTTGGAGCACAGATTAACCCAGTTTGCTGAGGCCATGACTAAGTTTATCTGATATCAAGGATTTGGCAATGGAGACATTAAAATGAAGGCATATCTTTCCCTGTAAGCACAGGGTGTGGCTACAGCAATAAACCTGCTTTATTTTCAAATAATTTAAACATGACTAACATTTTGATGAATTGGCTCATGATTACAAAATTACCAGCTCAAGGAGAATTCTTGCCATTCAGGTACCCCTTCCACTAATTGTTTTAGACTACTCTATCCCAACGTGTTTTGATGCGTGCTTCACAACACATCTCTCATTTCGTAATGCTTTAAAACAATGACGGTACGATTATAAGAGGAAGAAGTAAAACATATTATCTATGGCAGCCCAACATTTTCAAAAACCTAAAGGATGTATGTATTCTAATTCAACCTTCAGAGAAGATAGAGGTGATAGGCACGCAAGCAGGTAGACTTGGTCCTCATCAAGAAGACCACAAGTTTCTCTCACACCATCTAGGGCTCCTGATCTTCCATTCTTGCAGACCATTTTTTCCAGGAGAGCAATGCAACACTGACCCCCTGTTCCCAGTGCAGAACATCTGTCCTTGTTAGGGGAAAGCTATCTTAGTAATGCAAAGATTTTAACTCTTAATACCTAACACTTACTGAGTCTGTGTCATGTGTCTGGCACTATGTTAAGTGATTGACATGAATTATCTCCCACAATATAAATATTATTATGTGTACAGATAAGAAGATTGAGGTTAAGAAAGTCATTAAAGCAATACCACTAGTTAAAGGCAGAGAGGGATTTGACCCAGACCGCATGGAACCTAAAGCCACACTCAATCACTGTGCTGGGCTTCCATAAGTAGAATAAACTCTTTCGATCAGGAACAACAGCCTTGGCCTCTATAATCCCCTGAGCAACCAATCTCCCTTCTTCTGCTCTAGGCTGGAGGTTTTTTGATCAAGGAGAATATATTATACTCACATCTCTACACACATATAGTTAGTCCTCATGAATGTATACACAAAGTAAAGATATTTACAAACAGCCATATCTTTGAAAAAAATTGTACACCACTATACAGGGCTAGTCTTAAATGTGGATTTTAAGGTGATTAAATTTCTTGCAATTTTTAGAATTCTGGTAAATGTTTTCTCCCTTCTCAGAAAATTTTACATTACTGATGATTGAAAATATACTGTATGAGGTTCATTCTTTGGCTGAACATTGTTCTTTTTGTAGTATCCCTCTTTTAAAATGCAAAAATTACTGGAAGAGTAATATATTAAGTCATGAACAACTTTGTGTAACCAGTCTTATTATAACCCTCAGTTCCTAAGAGCCAAGAAGACATTTGGGGTGCCTGAATGCACAATGGGTCTCAGCAAAAACCAGCACATACAAAAAATCTCGTAGGTATCTAGGGGTTGTCTCAGAACCCGTGAACAGGTTCACAGACTGACCAACACCTAAGGGGTGAGAGAGTATCTTGTTTCAGGGCAGAGCTAGATGTCTCTATTTTCTAACAGCAATACCTCTCTTAAGACGATTTTGATATCTAAGTTACTTCCGAATGTCATCTGTGGCCTCTGGGCACTTATGAAAACA
>NW_007726678.1:382358-385466 GCF_000696425.1 Galeopterus variegatus | reverse complement strand
GATTTTGATATCTAAGTTACTTCCGAATGTCATCTGTGGCCTCTGGGCACTTATGAAAACAACATTCTCAGATTCTATGCTTAATGATTACTTTGCTTGTAAACTTACCAAGTGAATAAAAAGATAGACCTGGACTGTTGCTTCTGCAGAGATGGAGTAGATATGCTTCTGCCTATCCCTCCCACTAAAAACCATGGACATTATATAGAAAATAAACATAAGAAAACTCTGAGAGGTGAAGAGAAGACCAGACTGGCTATGGAAATTGGGACACAAGGAGCAATACAGTGGTGAGATGCCAAATTTTCTTTTTGCTTTGCATATCCCAGACTGAAAGCTGAAAAGGTCACCAAGCTTGAAATGCCAATGCATTCAGATAAAGAAAAGCCCTCAAAGAGGTTGCTCTCTCTATCCAGAGAACCAGATAGGCAGCCCAGAATGAAAGAAAAGTTTGACACAATGTCTTCTTTACTCCAGCCAAACATGAGAGAAAAAGCCATGGAACCACCCTCCCCATGCTGGCAAAGGCTAAGTGGGAGCTAGACTTGCATTCTCCTGACGTTATTACAAGACACCCCAATATCACCACCAGGATGATGTCAGGGAAGGCTAAACAGGAAGCTGGGGCTTTCATCCCCAGCAGCAGGTAATAAGCCCCAAAGCCGACACTGTTCATAGAGTCCACATGGGAAGCCTAGACCTACACTCCCACTGTTTCCCTCCCCACTCGGGTGGTGTCAGAGGAGGCACAGTAGAAAGTCAAGTCTTTCACCTTTGCCCAGTTGAAACAAGGACACCAACACTGCAGGGTCAGTGGAAACCTTGTGGAGAATGCCAAGGGCCATCTTTATCCAGCAGTAATGAGGATCCCTGGTGTCAAGAGGAGATCATTGGGAAACCCGGACTTCTACCTCCACCTGATGGTAATGAAGTGAGATTTTCCTGCTAGAGCAGTGTCAGAGAAAAAAACAGATAAACAGAAAGTTTATATAAGATCCATAGTCTTACAACAATTCTGAAAATGTCCAGGTTTCAGTCAAAAATCTCTCATCATGCCAATAATCAAGAACATCTCAAACTAAATTAAACAGACACTCGATAAATCCTGGGACTGGCTGGTTAGCTCAGTTGGTGAGAGTGCTGTGTTATAACACCAATGTCAAGGCTTAAAATCCCCATACCAGCCAGCCACCAAAAAATAAAAGAAGGTACCAGGAAATAAATAAATGAATGAATGAATAAATTGATTGATTGATTGATTAATTAATTAATTAAAATGCCACCATCAAAAAGACAGAGATGTTAGAATTTTCTGACAAGCATTTTAAAGCAGTTAGAAGGAGGAATTGGTAAAAGGACATGAAAATCAACGACATTGTATACTTATAAAATAAAATTAAATTAATTAAATTTAAAAATGCCCCAATGATCAATTATAAACGTTTCAACCAAATAAAAAATTAGAAAGACTCAGCAAAGAAATCGAAGAGATAAAGATGAACAAAATTTTAAATTTAGAGCTAAAATATGTTATAACTGAATAAAAAGCATAGTAAATAGACTTAAAGAGAAGAACGGAGGGAACAGAGGAAAGAATCATTGCAACAGTCAACAGGAAGATGATAGAAATCACCCACTATGAAAATAACAAGAAAAAATACATTGAAAAAGTAAATAAATAGAGCCTCAGGGCCCTGTGGGGCTATAAGAAAATATCTAACATTTGTCTCCCTGGAATTCTGGAAGAAGAGGGAAAACAAAGGGTGGTGCTGACAAAGTACTTGAAGTAATAATAGCTGAAAAGTTCTCAAATGTAATGAGACATAAACTTAGAGATTTAAGAAGCTTAACAAACCATAAACAAAATAAAGTCAAAGAAATCCACTCCAAGATTTATATCCACATTATAATAAAATTTTTGAAAGCTAAAGATAAAGAAAAATCTTGCAAACAGCCAGAGAAAAACACCTTATCTATGGAGACAACGATTTTAATGTCAGTAAATTTCTCCTCAGAAATCACAGAGGCCGGGAAGAAGTGGCACAACACATAAATGGTTCTGAAAGAAAATAACCGTCAATTCAGAATCCTATAACTAACAAAAACATACTTCAGAAATAAAGGAGAAATCAAGACATTTTCAGATGAAGGAAAACTGAGAGTTTGTTACCAGCAGTTCTACTTTAAAATATATAGTAAAATAGTTGTCACAGCAGAAAGGAAACAGTAAAAGAAAGAAACTTGGAACATCAGGAAGGAAGAAAAAAAAAATAAAAAACAGGATAAACTAAAATAAGGGTTAAAAAAAGGCTGTCTTTCTCTTTTTGAATTTTCTAGATTGGTTTGATGGTTGAAGCAAAAATTATGACACCGTCTGCTGTATTTCTAAATGAGTATAGAGGAAATATTTAAGGCGATTATATTATCAATAAGGGAAGATAAATGGATGTAAAGGCAGGTAAGATTTCTATACTTCACCCAAACTAGTAAGATGATGATATCAGTAGACTGTGGTAACTTGTGCATATATAATGAAATACATAGAGTTATAAGAAAGTTTTTTTTAAAATCATACAAGATACATTCACAAACACTATAGATAAATAAAAATGAAATTCTAAAAAATGTTCGAGGAAGCCACAGGAAAACAGGAAAAAGAAATAAAATAGCATACTTAGATCCTAACATATCAATAATTATGTTAAATATAGGTGTACTAGTTAAATGACAAAAGAGATTGAATTTATAATTTAAAAATTCCGCCCCCCCAAAAAAAATCTCCAGGCCCAAGTTTTTTACTGGAGAATTCTACCAAATATATATGTAAGAATTTAAACCAATTCTACACAATCTTTTCCAGAAAATAGAAGAAAAGGGAACACTTCCCAATTCATTTTATGAGGTTAGTGTTGCCCTGATAACAAAAATCATACAAAGATAATACAAAAAAAAAAAAGAAGAAAACTACAAACCAATATTGCTTATGAATGTAGATACAGAAATACTTTACAAAATATGAGCAAATAGAATTTAGCAACATACAAAAGCAATCATATACCATGACCAAGTGGGGTTTATTCTAGGGATGCAATTCTAGTTTAATATTCA
>NW_007726678.1:380985-381832 GCF_000696425.1 Galeopterus variegatus | reverse complement strand
CAATCATATACCATGACCAAGTGGGGTTTATTCTAGGGATGCAATTCTAGTTTAATATTCAAAAATCAGTCACTGTAACCCACCATACTAACAGTCTAAGAAGAAAAATCACATTTTATACCAACTGATGTAAAAATTTTGACAAAATTTAAAACTCATTCATAACTATAAAAATCTCAGAAAAATTGGAATAAATGGGAGCTTCCTCAGCTTGACCAAGAGCATCTACTATAATCTTGTAGCTAATATTATACTTCTGGTGAAATACTGAATACCTTCCTCCTAATATGAAGAGCAAGACAAGGATGCCCACTTTTACCACTCTTAAAGTAACATAGTTCTGGAAGTTCTAATTGATGCAATAAGGAAGGGAAAAGAAAAGCCACACATGTCAGGAAGGAAGAAATAAAACTGTTTCTACATGCAGTGACATGATGATCTACATAGAAAGCCTCAAGGAATCTACAAAAAGACTACAAAAACTAATAAGAGAGTCCAGTAAGGTTACAGGATATAAGATAGACATACAAAAATCTATTATAATTCTGTATACTCAAAAAAGAATACATAAACAGCTAAAGTATAAGCACAATATATTTACAATTGCTCAAAAAATAGAATACTCAGGTATAGATCTAATAATACATGTACAGGATTTATATGCTGAAAACTATACAACACTGATGAAAGAAATCAAAGAAGATTTGAATAAATAGAGAGATATGCCGTGTTCATGGACCAGAAAACTGAACACGGTCAAGATGTAAATTCTCTCCGAAACTGATCTATAAGTTTAACATTATTCTTTTCAAAATCCCAGTATCATTTTATATAGTTATAGACAAAA
>NW_007726678.1:379057-379806 GCF_000696425.1 Galeopterus variegatus | reverse complement strand
ACTGGGAAGAAATATTTGCACAACACACATTTGATGAAAAGCTAAATACAGGATAAATATATCCCTAACACTTACCCTCACCCTAACCCTAACCCTCACCCTCACCCTAACCCTAACCTTAACAACCCTAACCCTCACCCTAACTGTATATATATGTAGTTAAACCCTGAAAACCCAACAACAACCAAAAACTCCTGTTAAAAAATGGGTAAAAGACATGAAGAGACATTTTGCTGAGGAAGATATACAGATGGCAAGTAAGTACATGAAAAAAATGTCCAACATTATTAGCCATTAGAGAAATACAAATTAAAACTGCAATGAGATATCACTGCACACCTATCAAAATGGCTAAAATAAAAATAGTGACAACACTAAATGCTGGCAGAGATACAGAGAAATTGGATAACAATTTCTACTGGGAATGTCAAATGCCACAGTCACTCTGCAAGACTGTCAGTTTCTTTAAAAATCAAACATATATAAATAAAATAAAACATCTCTGTATTATTTCTTATCATTGCATGTGAATCTACAATTTTCTTTAAAAAAAAAACAACTTTAATTAAAAAAATGATACCAAGAAACTGCCAGAATGAAATAAACTCAGATTATTAAAAATATATACATTTCAAGTGGTGCCTATATGCTATCTGACATCTTGTACCAGAAGTTTAGAAACAGAAATTTGATGATGGAGATTGAATAATTTAAGTAATTTTTTGAGAAAAAGAGCTGGAACAGGGATG
>NW_007726678.1:376403-378312 GCF_000696425.1 Galeopterus variegatus | reverse complement strand
ATATACATTTCAAGTGGTGCCTATATGCTATCTGACATCTTGTACCAGAAGTTTAGAAACAGAAATTTGATGATGGAGATTGAATAATTTAAGTAATTTTTTGAGAAAAAGAGCTGGAACAGGGATGGCAAACAGATCAAACTTCAGTACAGTCTTGCTGGGAAAGGGTGACATGATGGAAGAGTCATGTCTGCCATGGGCCCTGGGCTGGCGGAAGTTGTGGCCTGTGTGCCACATGATTACCATTCCCGACTTAGAGCTTTAACCTAAAGGTTTGTCAGTAGGATCCGATCTCTGATAGTTTGGACGTTCCAGAGACTAGAACTTTCCCAAATAGCACCCACTGTCATTTCACTCAAACCCTGGAGTTTAAAAGCTGCTAAATCCCCTGGCTGTCACTCTGGCTGTATCACATGACATGGCTGGCTACAGAATGGGCTGTTTAGCTGATGTTCCACAATTATCATTTGCTGGCCCACAAACACATTATGCAGTTCATTGCTTAGGAAAATTTTCTGTTTGTTTGAGTTACAGGGATTAAAAGCATTACAGCTTAATCCCTTTGATGCATCCAGGCCATTTTGAAATTGAATGTTTTTCTATTAAATCTCCTACTGGGAACCAATTTACTGACTGTAGCAACAGAACCAGGCAATCCCAATTAATTGCAGAATTTCTGCCCTTCTGCCTCTGTGAGTCTCTCTAAAATATCTAATAACAAAAGCACTTAAATAAATCTATGGGGTTAATCAATGTTTCATGTAATTTGGAATAAGAAACTTCAAAGCCTTTCAATAAAAATAGTGAGGAAGAGAGATGGGAACTAGCTGATTAAAGAAAACAGTGTTTTAGAATTCATGTGTATTAAAGGCTTAAACCACGTCAATTCTGAAACTAATCAAAAAACTAATTCATGTTAGAAAATCAGCACACTCTTGGTTTATTACAATTCTTGAAATGGAGAACATGAGTTTATCAATTACATTATACATTCAATTCACAGGCTATAATGCTGCTTTCAGATTTATAGCTTCCAATTTGCAAGAGACCAAGGCATAATGAGCTGTCAGGGAGGGAAGCTGTCTGCTCATCAGATCTGCTTTCGGTAGGTGGATTAGACTGAATATTCTCCATATGGTAACCACAGACATGAATGAGGGTTTCTACTGTGCTGTCCTTTGTAAGCAGTGCCAGTGGAGAGAGCTACATCAGAAAGACATGTCTGACGTAGGAAAATGAATTTTAAACTTCACTTCTGTGCTACAGAATATGGAAGAGATCAGCGCAGGGGAAAATTTAAGCATCTCACGTGTAGACTAACACATGTTGAGAAATAAGTCTGCCCACTGAATAATAAAAGAAAAATTTGTGATCTCAGAAGAATTAGCATCACAGGAAGACAACAGGATGGAATGTGTTTCCATACTTAAAAATCAGAACTTTGTGCAAACTTAACTCACATTTTATTTTAATATATTATTTCTCATTGGCAACCTTGTCACTATTCAGCATAAAATTTATTTCATATATCAACAAGGATCAGTTCTACTCATGATTATTTTTCATTGTATTAACTTAGAGGGTATTTATTTCTTGAGGCCTGTTTTATAGACTTATTCTAAAGAACAGCATTGCTTGGGAATTGTGAACAGTTGCTACAGGATAAAGCACTATACTAAATAGAAATTGAAATCATTATATGGTGCCCCCCACATACAGAGTCCTTAAAAATGAATGTAGCTAGGCAAGAATTAGTTCCATTTTCATGTGCACAGCAAGATATGCCTCTTTGTAACAAAACTCCTTTAAAAGATGTCACATGTCAACCTAGTAAGAAAATTATCTGTACTTTGTCCTCTATAATTTCCTAGGTGTTATACTCATTTCTGAAGATCATCTGAGTATTCAA
>NW_007726678.1:373550-375892 GCF_000696425.1 Galeopterus variegatus | reverse complement strand
CTTTGTCCTCTATAATTTCCTAGGTGTTATACTCATTTCTGAAGATCATCTGAGTATTCAAGTCCTGTAAAATTCATTTCTTTTACTTAGCAAAGTTCCTTCATTTGGTGTATCATAGACTATTCACAGTTTTTTTAATTTTTATTTTCTAATTAATATTTATTCCTCTTTCCTTCCGTATTTGCTGTTTACTTTTTGTAATTTGAGTTTAATCATCATTACCAGTATTATTGGGCTCTTATATTTGCACAGGGCATTATGCTAGAGGCTGGAAGAGATACAGAGTTATTTGTCCTGGTTTTGGCCCTCGAGGTGGCCTTCATTCTAGTGGGGAAAAAACAACCCATACACCAGATACAGAAGGGAACATGAGCAGTGGCCTTGCTGCTGAAAAGGTGGTTCTCAGACGGGAATTCTCATCTGGGAGCTTGTTAGGAATGCAGAGTCTGAAGTTCCTCCCCAGTCCTGTTGAATAAGAAGCTGCATTTTTTAAAAATCCCCTGATTATTTATGCCTGGTGCAGTATGAGGATGGGGCGGTGGGGTTGGTGTTGAATGTGACTTGAGTACAGAAATAACCAGCCTCCAAGTTCCACAGAATAGCTTTGGCAGAACCATTTTGGAGGACCTGTTTTACAATCTTTTTCTAGTGTTATATTTAGATTTTGAATCTTATCTGAGCCTGAAGATAGCTGAGTAATGTAGAAGGATGAGGATCCATCTAAAATAAATAATATAAAGGCTTTAAGAAATCACTCAAATTAAAGGATGCCCCATTTCTGGTTGTATTTTTCTTTCTTTTCTTTTTGCTGCAAATTTATTTATATATATATATATATATTTGTTGTTGTTGTTGTTGTTGAAGCATAATTGATTATACGCATTTTGGGGATTCAATGTTGACATATGTGGATNTTGTTGTTGAAGCATAATTGATTATACGCATTTTGGGGATTCAATGTTGACATATGTGGATCAAATCAAAATTACTAGTATGTATATTGTTACAAATTGTACATATTCATTGTGCTCCTTGTCCAATTTCTCCCCATCCCCCTTTTCTCCCCCTTCCCCCCTCTAACTACCCTAGATTTCTTCTCTCCTTCTGAAAGAGTAATGGTTACTCTGTTGATTTGTTGCCTAGGCGATCTGTCCAATGCTGAGAGGTGTGCTCAAGTCCCCCAATATTATCATAGAGCAGCGCTCCTTCTGTTACTCTGGAATGGGCTTTGTGGAGAGAGACATCCTATTCTTTTCTTTGATCTCTGCTGGTGACTCCCCTTGTGTCAATGCACTCCGGTGGCTGGTGAACCATCTGCATGGTGGTTATGATGTCTAGCCACTTTCATGGCAGCCACGGTTATTGTGGTGCCTATGGTGGGCCAACCACATGGAGGTGATGTTTTTGGCATGCTCCTTGGCACTGGTGGTGTGCCTGGTTGTGGGTGGGGGTTGGGAGTCAGGTCCCTGGCTCCAAGCCTCATGTCCTCTGGTGGGCCCCAAGGCTCTGGTGGTGTGCCTGGACCAGAACTAATTTTTTGTTCTTTGCTTACTTCTAAAACTGGAGAACTTCCTATGGGAACCAGTACTTGAGCTGTGTTATTGAGCTAAATTGCTGCTTTGCTGCTGTTTCCCTAGGGAAGACTTTTTGTGCAGCTCATGGTTTAATGGTTGACCTGGTGCACCTGGGGTGTGTAGAAACTCTGATCTGGGCCTGAGTTTTTTCATCAAACTGCCCCCCATGCAATTCTGCATTCCCCACCATTCTCCTCTGAGTGGTCCTGTGCTGATTGGGGGGCGTGATGGCTGTCCTTGCTGTGTCCCAGTGTTCTCCTGGTGGGCCTGTCTCCCCCATGACTGTGCTCCAAACACTTCCCATGGGATGGGCCCTACACTGGTCCTTTGCAATGACTCACCAGCCTCTGAATGGCTCCCTTTTTTACTTGTTCTGGCTCCTCCTGCGTGGGTCCATGGGAACCCTATTAGTGGTCTTGCTGTCCTGGAGGTCACCAAGGCCCTCTTCTCCCCTGCCACCTCCAAGTAATTCCATCCAAAGGGCACAGCTGTGGCTTCTGCCAGCTCCTGCTTTATGTGCTCAGCAGCTCCAGCCTTAAAGTGGCCATGGCCCAAAATGCTCTGAGCAGTTTTTTCTTTCTCTCATCATGGTTTCTCCCACCTTCATGAACTCTGTAGGTGGTTTCTCCCACCTTCATGAACTCTGTAGGTCTCTCCTTCTCTTTCCCTGAGCTCCAATGGCCCCAGTTTGGCTGTTGTTACATTTTTACAGTTGAAAATTGGTTGATTTGTGGGAGAGAGTGATGCTGGGGGACCATCTATTCCACC
>NW_007726678.1:315623-372523 GCF_000696425.1 Galeopterus variegatus | reverse complement strand
GCAGTTATCTGCCATTCTATACTGACATCTTTTTAAATTTTTTCATTGTAGTAAAATATAGTTAACACAAAATTTACCATTTTAACATTTTTAAGTGCACAGTTCAATGGCATTAAGTGATTGTCTCAACCATCACCACTTTCTTCTTCCAGAACATTTTTATCATCACAATCAGAACGTCTGTACCCATTAAACAATAAATCCCTGTTCTCCCCTGTCCTCAGACCCACCACTCTACTTTCCATCCCTATGAATTTGACTACTCATGTAAGTGGAATAATACGGTAATTTTCCTTTTGTGACTGGCTCACTTAGCGTAATGTTTTCAAGGTCCATTTGTGTTGTAGCTTGTATCAGAATTTCATTACTTTTTAAGACTGAATACTATTCCATTATATGCATATACAACATTTTACTATCCATTTATCCATTGATAGGCATTTGGATTTTTTCCATCTCTTGGCTACTGTGAATGATGCTGCTATGAAACCTTACTCTTTTATGTTACTGAGTGTAAAGTGATTAAATGCTACCTTTTTCTTGTGTGAACCTGAGCAATCTTGGCACCTTTCTCAGAAGCTGTTACCACCTGCTTGATGGAACTGTTGGGGAAAACATGCCCCATTTCACTCCAGGGTTGCTAAAGTGCAGCATCACTACCAAAACCAAGATACTCTATTGCAAGTTCTATTCACCACTGTGTTGCTACTTTATAAAGATACAGGATTCCTCAGTGTGAAGGAGGTCATAACCTCCCCCAGTGTTAAGCTTACACTCAGAACTGGCCCAGCTGCCAAGAGTATAGTGTTGCATATCAGCTGTGTTCTCTCCCCCACAGCAAGTGATGGCACCCCATCGGTCAGTTAGAGTAGATCCCACTACCAGTCAGGACATCCCAGAACCAGTCTCCCCTCCCACAGCCCATGCCCTGGGTGCAATCTAAAAAGCTAGTATGAATCCACTTCTCTTCAGCTTCTCTGTACTATCTCTTGGTGTATTTAATTTCAAAGAGTTTATAAGTTTTTTCTTGCCATCTTACCTCTGTAGGGCTACTGCCAGTACCCTGAATGTGTTTTTAAAACTTTGAACCACAAAGTAAAGGAACTGGGATCTGAAGCATTTCCACCACATGAACCCCTAGGTATCAAGTAGTTTTCCAGAATGTGTGTCTCATAACCTCCAACCTCTGTACAGCACTGAGTTTAATGGAGAGGCATGGGGACTCTATCTGCCTTCAGAGCTGGAGCCAGGCTCCAACTCAGTCAAGAAGTACTATTATGGTCTCTTCCAGGACAGCAGTGAGGACTTGCTTCACATCTGTATGTAACTAAAAGATACTCTCAAAGGGGTTCTTATGAGACAAAGGAAATCCACTCAAAGAAGAACGGACAGCTCCTCTTCAAGGCACAAGAAAGTAGAACTTATTTTAAATGATTTTCCAGCCTATAAAAGAATTTAAGTCTGATTTTTTCTGGGTACTCTGTTATATGTGTGTACACTTATGTTTGGAGGTCTGGTGGGATAGGCCACACAAACTCTAACTGAATCGCAGAGCAGTGTTCCAAAGGAAGAACTCTTCCTAGGGATAAGGGGAATCAGGCAAATGAACTTGACCCAATAACTAAGCCTCAGGTGTCTGAGGGTCATAGCAATTCTAAATGCTGCCCAGCATCTCTCTTTTGGGTCTGATCACACACGAACAGCTAAGTGCTATGGGGCGAAGAGGTTTTGAGAAAAACTGGAAGGGCTCTCTTCACTAAGACCTCTGTGAGGCACACTGAAGCTTAGGAAATGCTCCGGTGATGTATACATGCCAGCACAGGACACAAAGTTGGTTTGGTAGGGGAGGGTGATTACTCCAGTTCTGTAAGAAATTTGGTAAAGTTTTAGTGCCTGGTTGGCTTGAGCACCTTGATGGACCAGCACACAGGCTGCAGTGTCCAGAGGAAGTATGCAGGTAGAGGTAGTTTGCCTGGCAGCATTGTGACTAGGAGCAGTTTCAATGTCCACACAGGTATTGATGCCCAGTAGAGATGCTGATGCAGATGGCAGAGGCATTGCATCTGGAAAAGGCAGCTTGTGGTGAGTCCAGAAGGAGGCAATTTCACATGGCTTAGCTGGCCATGGCCTTTGCTTAAGTGAACTGGGGCAGGAGAGTAAAAAATGGCACATGCTATGGTGTATTGTTTAGGATTTGTGCTTGAGCATGTTTGAGACACTCCTGGGGAATCCCACAAAAACCTGGAAGAAGACCCTTCAGGGAGTGAGATGAAATTCTGACTCATACTGTCCAAGGGCTGACATTACTTTTACCATGGATTTCCTTGGACTTAGGATGCATATGGCTCCTTAAAATAAGGCATATCTATGCAAATTTGAGAATGTTTCTTTAAGACAGTCACATGACCAGGTTTTCACTTCTTCATTTCCTAAAAGGATTTTTTTTTTTTTACTATGCTATTTGTTATGTTTTTAAGAAGGAGGAATATTTAACCCTTCACTGCTCTGAAACCTTTACTGTATTCTTATAATGTATAGTATGAGTCACAACTTCAAGGATAACGGTGTGGGTAGATAGGTAAATATGTGTGAATGTGTGACATGATGGCTTTAAGATAACAGGGAGTGGCTGGAGAGAGCACACACCCTGTCTACAGGTATGCTACTTCACTAAAAACCAAACAAAAACCAGAAACCCTACGTGGCTACACAAAACCTGACTGTGGGCCATATTAAGCCAAGAGGCCGCTGGCATCACCACTCAGCTCTATCCTCCTTGTTCTAATCCTCAGTATAGAGACAGTTGACCTCTTCCCCAACATAGCTGGGACCAACCTTGTCTTCCACGGTTAACATGGACATAAACCAACAGAAGCATATCACAGTATCATTCCAATTATCCAAAAGCAGAGACCCTACAGCTTGTATCCTCCTTGTTCTAATCCTCAGTATAGAGACAGTTGACCTCTTCCCCAACATAGCTGGGATCAACCTTGTCTTCCACGGTTAACATGGACATAAACCAACAGAAGCATATCACAGTATCATTTCAATTATCCAAAAGCAGAGACCCTACAGCTTGATCTTTGTATTCTGTATACCTATCCAGCTGGCAAATAACTGGCATCACAATCCATGAGGAGCCATGTCAGATAAATGGGAATGATAATATCTACCATCCACAGAGCACTCATTTCTTGCCAGGCACTGTACTAGTATTCCTTGTGCTGTTGCATTTACTCTTTCCAACTAACCTACTATGTAAGTACTATCATTATTCCAATTTTACAGATGAGACAACTGAGGCCAGAGTCCCACAATTGGTGAAGCAAATATTTCACGACTCCAAAGTCCATGATTTTAACCAAAATGTATATACTTATGATAAATCAAGAGTGAGTTGGTGATTCAAGGACTGTACAATAAATAGGGTGGAGGGAAAGATATTGAATGTAGGCAATATTTAACAGGGAACTACAGTTTGCAAAGACAGACCTGGAGTGTAAGAGAGTCAGAGTAGTGGATCCAGGAGAGTTTGGGCAGAGGCTTGGTGGCGGGAGACAGAGGTCTGCTGTTGTTAGGGGTGAAGTGTGACCGGATGGGGATGTGCGGAGATGGCACTGAGGCAGAGCTGCTCCTCTACCACAGTTTCTCTCTCCATCCTTCCTCCTCCACCCTTCATCTGTCCACTTACACAAGTTCCAACTAAGAAGAACTAAACTGAAACTTAGAAAAATACCGTATTTCATATATTTGTAGTGTATGTGATTTTTCTCTCCATTTCCCATCCCACCCTTGGGTGTCTGGCCTCTATTAACTTAGGAAAACAGAAAAATGTAAACTTTCTCAAGGAAAAGACAGATGTTCCTCTTCATACTGATATGGGAGGTAGGGTCTGGGGGCCTGATAATCGGCCTCAACCCACCCCATCCTCTTACCAGGTTCTTGACTTTCACCACAGGAAAGAATTCAAGGGCAGAGTCACAGTGGAAAGTGATAACAAGTTTAATGTAACAGATAAGAAATACAGGCTTCACAGAGAATGCAGCATAGCTCCAGAGACTGAGCAGGGCTCATGCCAAGTTTAACACAAAAGCAAAAAATACAAAAAGCTTAGTACAGAATGCAGGTTGGTTCAAGAGAATGAGCAGCTGCTTGCTGAAAGTTAAGTTTGATACAAAAAGTAAGAAATACGCACTCCACAGGCAGACTGCAAGCCTGCTCCAAGAGAGTGAGCAACGGCCCCACCTTCTGCTGGGATTCAGCTTTTACAGTATCACTATCTGATGAGTATTCAGTTAAGGGGGTGGTTCCCAGTTATTTAACAAAGTCTGGTACATGTTCAGTAGGTCTCTTTCTTGAGCATGTTCATTGTTCACACACACCAGACATATTCGAGAATATTCTGTGTGCTCTAGCACCTCTAGTGGAAAGGCATTCAACCACCAGTGTTATATAACCCTTCTCTACTGAGCATGCCCAGCCACTGGATTTGCACAAACCAGCCCCTTGTGGTCTCATTTTCCCAGTGTTGGTGCTGAAAATAGGTCTAACTGGCAACAGTAGCTTTTATCTACTTGAGAGCCCAGAGGAGGGAGCCTGAGACCGCAGGAAGTGGCTTGAAACCCAGAGGTGTGTCCTGAAACCTGATCCCAGAGAAACTGAGCACCTCCTGTGTCAATACCACACCAGAGTTATGCTCTGTGGGGTGGATTTGATGTATTGCATGTGCTTCTTTCTTAGGGAAGGGCCTGAAGAGATCAAAGACGATGATCCCCAACCCACACTGGAACCTAGAGAGGCAGAGAAGCAATGGTCTTTGAACCCTGTGTGGGGTGATTTCCAGCACTAGCATTTCTGACAATGAACAGAACCTTCCCCCACTTCCTAATGTCACCTCATGATAGTTAATTTTTTGTGTCAACCTTGCTAAGACACAGCACCCAGACATTTGGTCAAACATTGTTCTAGATGATTCTATGAAGATATTTTTAGATGAGATGAACATTTTAATAGTAGACTTTGAGTAAAGCAGATGACCCTCCATGATGGGGCTGGGCCTCATCCAGTCAGTTGAAGGCCTTGAAAGAAAAAGACCTCCTCCTCAGAGGAAGAGGAAATTCTGTCAGCACACTGCTTTTGGACCCAGACTGCAGCTCTTCCTGGGGTCTCTTCCCTGCTGGCCTACCTGCAAATTTTGGACTTGCCAGGCCTCTGTAATCACATCAGCCATTTCCTTAAAATAAACATACATTTTGTTGGCTCAGTTTCACCATAGAACCTTGCCTAATATATACCCTATTTTTTATCAATTCTAAGATGTAATTTTTTTAAACATTTCTCTAAAATCATAAGGTATTTTAAATTGTCATTGTTTCAAATCAAATGTTCATTCCTAGTATTTGGCAAAGTATTCAACATTCCCGCAACTAGATCCTAATTTGGAACATGCAGGCCAATAGTTTGATATTGAGCCAACTGATCGTAGTATAACCACTGCCCACAGTTTGTGCAGCTCACGCAGTGACTTCCTTCCAAGGACCTCAGAGCTCTGTGCAGTTTTAAATAAGTATTTTTCATAATCCTGTCATTCAACTTCCATCTGTAAGCTCTGAAAAAATGTACTTTTTTCCTGAGGGGATGCAAAATATGAACCTTATGAGGGAGACAGAGGCTCCGAGGAATGTTTTGAAAGGGAAGAATAGAAAAAGAGAATGGAATATATTTCTCCTCGCATAAGCCTTATCATCCTGTTTAATCCCCACCTTCCTTTCAGTACACGTTTATAGCATTTTAGCCAACAACTGAACCTTTTATATCATGGAACAAAATACAAACATGTGAACTCCTAGAGATCATATTTCAGTGGGGAAAGATACAACAAACAATTAACATCATCAATCAAATTATAAAGTATATTGAAAGAGAAAGAGAAGTGCTATAGAAGAATTAAAGGTCAGGTAAGGAGGATAGTAAATGCCAGAGTGGAAGTTTCTGTTGACATAGTGTACTTTTAACATGAGAATTACTGAAAGATCAATAATTCACCAGAAAGTGGCAGAATCACAAAAGTGAAAGGAAACTATTTTGTAATATGACACAAAGAAAGAATTTTTACTGCTGTACGGCCAAGGCAAAAAAAAAAAAAAAGCTAGATAATTGGCCAAAATACTGTAACAGCTTTTTAATATATCACTTTCTTACACAAAGCTAAGAGGCGAAGGTAAGAATAGGCCTTTGGTGTGCGTACATCTCTGGATCTTAGCATGTACATATGGACATTTGTCAATACACGTGCATCAATGAACGTGCAGACTACGATGTGAAGTGTTGGCAAATGTCCAGGCACACAAGGGAGCACTCAAAATCTATGCACTCGAAGTTACCAAAAAAACTAGAGTATTTGTCTCTCTTTTATATATTTATGTATTACATTCACCCTCATATTCCAGGGGTCTGTGTGTATGTGTGAAAAAGAGAGACAGAGAGAAGTTGAGGGAACAAGAAGGAGAGATTGTCTCTTCTGGGTTGTGAATACCTTGGAGGCGGCTTAGCCAAAATAACATACATTTAACGCCACTGGTTTGAATACTGGTTCTGCTATATGTAGGCTGTGTGACTTTGGAATAATTATTTAACTTTTCTGATCTTCAGTTTTTGTACTTGGAAGGTGAACATAATATTATCCCTATTAAAGAGTTTTGTGAGGCTTAAAGGTAATTTTTGAAAGGAACAGGCACTTAATATTGTCATAGAAATGGTAGGTCTCATTGTCTGTCCCCCTCTCCTGCTGTGGCACTAGGCACAGTCCCTTTACTTGTTTGTTGAATAAATCACAAAGAAGTGTCTTGACAAAAAACACACACTATTTTTGGCTTTCTATACAACATGCAATAAATTTTATGACCTCACTTTTATGAATACAAAGTAAAGAATCATTCACAATGTGATCCTTCTTTACTCCAAATGTTCAATATTTTCAACTGAGGAGCAAGAAGCCATCAATTTCATTGTTACTTGTGTTCAAATCTCTCTCTCCTTTATAAATATCATAGTCATTTAAATGAAAACAACCAAAAAAAAAAAAAAGGAAAACTACAGATGCATTATTTAAACCACACAACTTACATCAAGTTTATGGTATTACTAGTTTGAATTTTCACGTAGGAAACCAAGATGCTCATTTCTAGTTTTTAAGAGATAAAAATCAAAACACAGGCTTCTTAATGTCAAGGTTATTTCCCCTCTCATTTTTTTCTTCCTTTCCTTTTTCTCCTGTCTTCTCCCCTACCCACCATCTGTTTGTTTGGAAGATCAATGAATGAATCATTCAACAGGCAAACAAACTCTGAATGACACATTACTTTTAGACATATCTGAAATGAGTCGAAAGTTTAAAAGGCATAGTAACATCAGTCAGTACACGTGCTGTTCTTGCTGAAAGATGATCAGATGCCAGAAGGGCCATTTGTTACACACTGTCCTGGGGACTATCAATTCCAACATCCACACGTAAGTTCTTCATATGAAATGTTGGCAGCCATTTTGTAGTTATTGATTGTACCTATATAGTTCTTCTTCAGACAAATGATTCGCCAGGTTATGGTAGCATTTAATCAGAAAATCACAACTAAAAGTTAGAAGAAAGTGTCAAAACCAAGTTTCAGGTGACAATGGAAAGAGTAAAACCTAGACAGACTAGACGCTGAGAGCAGACAGATGAAAGGAAAGCAGGAAAGTAAGAGAGAAGGAAGGAAGCTTGGGTTGGTGGGTGAATTTAGGGCCAGATTAGCTCAAAAGCATAAGTGAAATGAAACTCTGGGCATTTAATCAGAAAATCACAACTAAAAGTTAGAAGAAAGTGTCAAAACCAAGTTTCAGGTGGCAATGGAAAGAGTAAAACCTAGACAGACTAGACGCTGAGAGCAGACAGATAAAAGGAAAGCAGGAAAGTAAGAGAGAAGGAAGGAAGCTTGGGTTGGTGGATGAATTTAGGGCCAGATTAGCTCAAAAGCATAAGTGAAATGAAACTCTGAGCTGTGGAAATTGAGTAGAAGCTGGAATCCAAACAGGCACTTTATTTATTCAATGAAACCATTTAACCATACTCTATGTCAGAAGATGTTCTAGATACTGGCGATATATCATGGAACAAAATACAAACATGTGAACTCCTAGAGATCATATTTCAGTGGGGAAAGATACAACAAACAATTAACATCATCAATCAAATTATAAAGTATATTGAAAGAGAAAGAGAAGTGCTATAGAAGAATTAAAGGTCAGGTAAGGAGGATAGTAAATGCCAGAGTGGAAGTTTCTGTTGACATAGTGTACTTTTAACATGAGAATTACTGAAAGATCAATAATTCACCAGAAAGTGGCAGAATCACAAAAGTGAAAGGAAACTATTTTGTAATATGACACAAAGAAAGAATTTTTATGACAGTGTATAAAAGAGCTAGTCACATTTTTCATCAAACTTAATAAAATATTTACTATGCACGTAACACCAGAGAAACTCTGAAAACATTACAGAGATAGTTGCTTGTCCATAAGCATCTTCTTGCTTTTTTGTTTTGTTTTGTTTTCTGGTGGCTGGCTGGTACAGGGATCATACTCTGGACCTTGGTGTTATCAGCACCACACTCTAACCAACTGAGCTAGCAGCCGGCTCTCCATGTGCTTCTTAAGAACACTGTGTGGCTAATACAAAGAACACAGGTATGTGGACTTCACTCACTGACACGATCAAAGACCTTTCAAAACAATTTCATCTCATCATTGTCCATGTGACTAATACTATTATCCCTATTTTACAGGTGGGGACATTGAGGTCTAAAGAATGTTTATGACTACATGCAGTGAGTCAGTGGCAGGGATTATGGAAAAGGCATGTCCGCAGCAGCATGCAAATGACTTCATCTATGTGGGTTTGGCCATGTAAGATGTTAAATTATCTCAGCAATTTTGTGAACTTGGCTTTCCTTATGATTATCCCTCTTCCTGTCTGTTTGTCCCAAAAGACCTGGTTACTGAGTAAAGCTCTACACTTTAGAGTCAGGATGAGTACAAATGCCTTGAAAACACCATACCGTGTGCAGAATGTGCCAAGCCACAGAGTTTCTCTATTAAAGGAATTCAGGATAAAACTAGGCACTGCCAAAGAGTTTAAGTTCCCAAGGTTTTTTTTTTCTTCTTCCTCTCTTAGAAAAGTGCCTTTTTTGGCTCTCTTTTTATAGGGAAATGACAAAGACTTTACTTTACAGTAAGTTCCTTATCTACTTTCATTTTTTAAATCTTAAGAACATGGTTAATACGAAGTATTTGTGGTTCAGCTAATGAACTTGCAGATTACATTTGGCAAGTGACAGGAATGGCAACAACCCCACAAAACTTAGGCAATATGATGATTTCTTTGAAATTGGAATTCAAGATAAAATTGGGAAATTCATCAAGAAGGGATAAAGCTCTTTAGGTTCTATTATCACATAATTTGGAATTTGTGGACAAGAGAATGCAGCTAAGTATTTATTTTATAACACTTGAACATTTTGAAAGTTGTCCAAGTTACTGCAGACTAAACTTAAAGCAGGATATTGTGTTTGTTAATCAACTCAAATATTAATGTGGCCCTGCCAAACTGATTTCCTTGAAACCTCTTTTGTTTGTGTTACCCTACTGTTTTCTCATGTAGAAGATGAAGATAAATGTGCAATGCTGTTAACCCATGTTTCTACTTGGATTATTACGTTCACACATTTACACACACAACACATGAAGGGAGTGCCTAATTATGCCAGGCAAAGGCCACTGATTATTAGAACTACTTTTCCCCCAGGCTCCTTAATTTATCCACCTGTCATTCCACTGACTCCTTCCCTTGAAAGGTTTCAGGACTTAAAAACCCAGGAAGTCCAGAGTAAACAACTCTTTCCTCCTTCTGTCATCCTTGTCTTGCTGCTTCTGACTTTGACCCTAAAACCCAATCAGTGGCCTTATCAGAAGTGGTCAGGCTGACTTGAGTTGGTTAATCTGATGAAAGTTTAAGTGTGCAATAAGTTGTGTGGATTTTTGCCCTCTTTCAGAAAGAGGCCAGGAATGTGTGGGTGGAGTCCTATGCAGCAGCCTGGTCTGGTCTGAGAGGAAATAAATTGGCTTTACTATGGCCACTGTTGGCTCTGGCAGTCTGATTTCTTAGCTGGAGTATAGCTAGGTGCCCTACATACGGCTACTCTCAGTAACTATGCAAGGCTACCAGAAAGAAACTTTAACTGGTGAGAATGTTGGAGCTACATCTGTCCAGGAAACTGGTAACAGGGTGACCTCAACTGGGCACCAGAAGTTTTGGCTTCCAGAAACAGTTCAAGGTGTTAATTCTAATTTCTAAAACTGTCTGTGTTTTGAATGCTCGTCACCTTAGAAATCAGCTGTAAGGCTATAGCTAAAAGATTTCCCACATTTATACTTCAGATACTCAGAGGCAACACCTTTCCATGAAGAGCCAAGGTGGCTAAAATTTATGACCGCCTTAATCTGACAGAATCCTACTCTGTAAGCTAAATCTCCCTCCCACCCCTGGCTTTCCTTACTGGGTAGAAATATGAGTATGGAGGATACACCACTGTGAAAATTTTAGCATCAACTGCTTAATATCCTTAAACATTGAAACATTTAAAGCCCAATTTTAAAAGACTATAACAAGTCCCAGTGTATATTTAATAAGACTCCTGTTTATGAACCCCTACCACATATTTATTTGTATTAGGTCATATATTTAAACCATTATCTTCTCACTGATAAGCACACATTCCCATGAGTGACAAGATTTGAATAAAAGGTATATTATCATCTATAAACGCAATTTTAAAAATCTGGCTTTTATTTATACCAGGTTTTTTAAAAAGTAGGGCAGATTTATTTTTTCCTTAACCGCTTTGTGAGATTGATTTAAGCTGCATGCACCTGTACCTTTTCTACTATATCCTAATTAATTACTCAATCATCATTTTATTTCTCCAAAAAATTATGAACATCCTTTGAATGATCAAACAGCAACCGGTTGAGATTGTTTGATAATTTACCACAAGAATATCCTGGAACTAGCAGTATCATCAATGCTCAATGCTACTTCTTTTAATATTCTTGAGTGCTTGGGAACCATTGTATGACATTCCTTTTGCCTGCAGGTTGTCTTCCTAATTTTTTTTTCCACAAAGAAGAAAACAAGCAGAATATTTAAGAAGTGTGCCCAAAGTCGTTCAG
The DNA here is from genome assembly GCF_000696425.1 of Galeopterus variegatus. NCBI lineage: Eukaryota > Metazoa > Chordata > Mammalia > Dermoptera > Cynocephalidae > Galeopterus > Galeopterus variegatus. The sequence continues at coordinate 361,258 of NW_007726678.1, read as the reverse complement.
ATATTAGTGAATGGATTAGAGGTAGGATTAGCCCACTGCGTCTCCCTGAAGAAAGCTTTTTCTTTGTGTGCATTTCTCTACCAACTAAATTAATCTGTGTCCTATCAGCAGACGATGTCAATCTCAGAAGACAAACTGTTCTTGCTGTTCCTGTTAAAACATGCAAATGGTGCACACATATGAGAAGACTACATAAAAGAACAAGAAATCAGTAGAGTAAGAGCCAATCCAAGATTTAAGTACAAGTAAAAGTGCACAATTGTTTGAAATTGGGTAGCGACTAAAAGCCTCAAATCCTCCTGCACTGGTATCAAAAGCAGAGAATTGCTGTGCTAGAACACTGGGAAGACCTACGTTTACGTTCACTTATTCCCTTTCAAAAGCTCACCAGCACAGTCACTAGCACAAAAAGTAAAGATCGTTAGCAAAGCTTAACCACCTAATTGCCCAAATAACTGTCTTCTCTTTTCCAGGCCTCATCGTCTTGAGCATGAAGGAAGTGGCAAACCAGTGGGACTGTAATCTATTATCTGTTACAACGAAGAGCACTGATGAGCTGTAACACCAAGGGAGAAAAAGGCCAGAGAGACAGACACAGAGGAGACTCATCCCCGATAAAGACTATCTTCCTTCAAATGACTCACTTATAACTGTGGGTACACTGGGGGGAGGTAGGGAGGAGAAGAAGGAAAACAAAATTTGATAGAGTAGCTTGGGTAGGATTGGCAAGGGGTAATTTTACAACATTAGATTGTTTTATATGGAGAGTGGTCTCCTGGTCCTGGTCCACATGCCTGTGAGTCAATTACACACACACTCCCCCCCCCCCAGGGATTAGTTATCCCTACAGATTATTGAAGGAAGCCTTTACAGTAGGTGGCAAAACATATAATGAATCCATACGCCAGGACCCTCGCATGTTGCATACAGTGGACATCGGGTAGCATGTGTCAAAGGCATGCAGTCTTGTCCTAGTCACTAGAAATGCATGAAGAAAAGTGAATAGAATGAGCTGCAATCGTAACATTGTTTTACTGAAGCTAATCTGGCTGCTAGATATGGTCAAAATAGTTTTTTGTTTGCTTGTCTTAAGCCCTAGAGCTTGTAGCTATTGGCTTTTGTGATTAAGACATCAATTTTGAGAAAATCCTTTAATTGTTGTGCTTTTACAAACCTTAGTGCCCGGATACCACTCTAAAGATTTTCTTGCCTCCTTTCTGTACTAAACTCTCTGAAATGTTGGCTCCACAGTTCTTCCAAGATCGAGTGCAAAGCTAACTAGAATGATCATAAAACTATATGGTCAGCAACTTTAAAATAAAATAGTTCTTTCTTTTCCCATAAACTAGAGACTAGTGTAAACTTTTATAGAGTACAAGCTTAAAATTAAGCTTCAAATAATCCTAGAATCAGTCAACAAAAATATGGGAGACATGGCAGTGAATAAATCATGCTTTTATAAACCTCTGGTTCTACAGAAGATTTTTTTAAACATTCTGTAATGAAATGTTTTAAAAACCTAAATTGAATAAAAAGAGAAAAATACCAAATGTGAAGGCTGGTTGAATTATTTTGCTGTAAATTAGAAATTAAATATAGATAGATATTAGGTATAAGAATACTAGATATCAATTAGATATAAGATGGTGTGCCAAGAAAACCTATTATGATTGGACCCAAGAGTATCCATAGATGGACTTCAGGCAGTTAGCATGTCCTTTAAAATGGTATGAAAAATTGTGTATATTTGTGATGATATCTTCCATCAGATTCTGAAATGGGTCCACAACGTACATAAGCTTTAAAACCACTGACCCAAAGGATGTCTTACACAATTGAAGCTTTTTCAGTAACCAGCAGTGCTTTGCTTTTTTCAATGGTTTTTCCAACTTAAGGTTGTTATAATTACTCAACTAGTAAGGCATTATCTCTAACTTTTGTAATATTTGGTCTATGTACTTATTGCAAAATGCAAATTCCTTTTCATCATTCCTTTTCTGTGTGGATTTTTCAATGGTTTTTCCAACTTAAGGTTGTTATAATTACTCAACTAGTAAGGCATTATCTCAAACTTTTGTAATATTTGGTCTATGTACTTATTGCAAAATGCAAATTCCTTTTCATCATTCCTTTTCTGTGTGGGAAAAAGGAGAGAAGTGCCGAAAAGAATAAAGACCATTTTATAACTAGTAAGAGAATTAGAACCTTGGTGGGTTTATTTAAGAATCAAAACAAAAATGCATATTTACTACCTTTTTTTATTATCTATAAATTACAAAGCAGTTTCATTCTTTTCATTCAGAATCAGAGGGCATTCTATGCACAAAGAAAAAGCATATTCTTATTATTAGAGAGAATATATAGTTACCATTTATACATTAATTTCCTTTGCAAATGGTCTTGATATTTGGTAGACAGTCCATGTATTTATACTGTGAAGACATGGCCTTAATAGCTATTTTCCAGGGATTTAACGTGTGCATTACTTCTCCTAAAATGTGAGCTCCTCAGAGGAATTTACTGGATTTAAAGACAAGTATCAGTCAAGGGCTATACTAATGACTGTGCTCAGAGTAGTAACTCAGGGAAAAAATGTATCCATTTATTGTTTAACTTTAAAATCTAATATTTCTGAAGATGAGAGGGAAATTAAAAGAAATCAAACAATTGCCAAAGCACAAATATATTCTCAGCCTTGATAGAGATTACAGACACTATGTTTTTGTGCCTGTCTTTGTCATTTGTTCTGTGATTCAAGCTTTAGCTTTTAAAGGATTTCATTGTCTGTATTAGGTCAACAATATAATCCTTGAGAAACTTATATTTGTTTTTTAAAACCATGAGTTTGATTGTTGATTTTTTCCAGCACATCCATTTAGGTCCCAGAGTCAGCCCTGAGTCTGCCTGTACTACGTCAACAATATAATCCTTGAGAAACTTATATTTGTTTTTTAAAACCATGAGTTTGATTGTTGTTTTTTTCCAGCACATCCATTTAGGTCCCAGAGTCAGCCCTGAGTCTGCCTGTACTATATCCAGGAGAAGCATTCTTTAGGGAAAGAGACAACAGGAGGGCACATTAGTAAAATCTTGGTTTGCATGTTATATATTTTTCTGCCATGAAAAGATTTCTTCTAAAGGCAGATATAAAACACCACTGAAGATAAAAACATCATGCCACACCCAAATCACATGCTGAAAGTTTAGTGATCCATCGAATGCACTCAAGACAAGACTCTATTGTATGTGACTATAGAAATTCATCTCCTATTTCAGGAAAACCAAAAACTTTCTCTTTCCACAGAGGCATGGCAATAAATCACCTTAACCAAGAAACTCAAAGGAGAGCTGAATCCCTAGTATACAAATGGAACAGACGTGGGGTGCTAACCCCTTTGCAATGACCTAAACTTAATGACCAGATTTCCTAATTTTTACAACTTCCCAATTTTGCCCATTCAGGATTTTGGTCCTGGAATGCCACCAGGGGCTGTGTGCCTCAGACTCCCCTACTTCTGTGGCAGCTGCTTGCATACAGGATGAATCTTGGGCCTACCTTCTCTGCTGAAAAGGAGACTCGCAGGTGTCAAAGACATGTTAGTATTTAGATAAGGGTCTCACCCAGATGTTAACAGAAAACATTAGAGAATATTTTTGGACAAAAATTGTGAATCTCTATAATAGATTTTGTGACAGGCACAGACATTCCAAGCATTTATTTTCCTTTTGTGGGATTACTAGAACCTACCAGCTCACATTCTAAATGAGGAGAGTATCCACTATGGGACGTCTAAATAGAGACCCAAGATTATGGTGCTTACTAGGGCAAAGCAGCAAGGAAAAACATCCAAACTAAAAAGACAGTTCACTCCGTAAACAGTAATTTTAAATTGACATTTGACTTTAGATAAGTTGAAACATCTGAGCTTGAATCCCATGCCAAATTAAAACATACATAAAAACCATCCTTTGGGGCTATGAATTCTGCAGAGATGGAGTGGTCGTGTAAGTATATTCTTTACATAGACCTGTTCCTAATCATGTCTCTTCCATGTTTAAAACACTTCAGTTATTCCTGTTACGCTGTAGGATCAAGTCCAACCCCTCAGTACGGCCGGCAAAGCCCTTAACGATTCCACTTCTCCTGCCTCATGGTTCACCCCTAGTCCACTCCCTGAAGGTTCTCTGCACTGCTAATATCGCACTTCTTTCAGTTATCTCGTTTCCAGGACTTTCCACAAGCTGTTCTACATCCAAAGCTCTGGTTAATTCCTATACATCTTTTGGGTCTCAGCTTGGAAATTTCTCTTGTTCTTTTCTGACTCCTAGAGGCATGGTTAAATGCCCCTCATATTTTCTCCATACTACACGGTACTTTCCTCATTTAACATTAAAGTAATGTGTTTTAGGAGATTATTTTCTTATCTCTATCTTCTAATGGGCAGCCAGCTTTATTGTCAATATTAATGACTTTGCCTATTACTGATGAAGACTTTTTCCTTTCTTCTGAATATTCCCTAGTCTATTGAGTAGTGATTTCAGATTTGCACCTTTAAGTTTTAGTAATGCCTAGTCTCACTGAAATGTGTTATTTCCCAACTACACAAAAATGCTCCCTAACCCCCACAATAGAAATATAGCTGGGTTTCTATATTCCTCAGAGAAAAACAAAAGAGAGGACACATTTGTACACATTGCCACCTAGACAGCATTTGGAGACAATCAAAACATCTAACTAGAATAATATGTGAAAGATGATCTGGTTCAGCACCACTCAGGAATGAGTGGTTTCTTCCTCTTTTCAAATGAAGAGGCAGGCTACCATCACAGTATTCGATTAGTCTGCTGCAAATAATTAAATATTTTTCTTAAAAATAGCACTAGTCTACACAATGCACATCACTCACAGAGTCATTACCTCTGTACATTATTCAGACAATTTGCATTACTAATATAACTGGTAAAAACACTCTAACCTACCTATATGAGCAAGGAGAATCAAACTGAGCATGCATGTACTCATAGTAATTACATTGCATCAACACAAACGATGCCCTCTACCACTGCCCACCCCATCCCTACCATTTCAGTGAAAGAATTGCCTTTTTACAGTCCTACATCGAGAAAATACATTGGGTTAGACTGAATATTGTGCTTCAGATTACATTACTATAAAAACACATCCCTGTTTTATTTTTAATAAAGGAAAAGAAGGACAACAAAGACTGTCTAGAGTCTGCTTCTCATCTAGACAAGTGACTGGAGGTTGAGCTTTCTATGTTAAGAAAATGAGCGAATTACAAAGTTGGCAAAGTTTGTTTTCAAATTCCCCTATCTCTTGCAAAAGATTATCCCTCATCTCCATAGCTCCTCATTTGGGCCTGACTTCTTGGAACTTTCTCTTCTATGTGTGAACTCAGCAATCAGCAGACAAAACTAGTAACATCACAGGAGTCCTTTGAGTGGCTCAGATTTGAGAAAAAGAGCCCTTTTTTAGGAAGAGTGACAGAGGAGTTGCAGCTGGAGGCTGCATGTGGCTAGGAGAATATGGCATTTCCATTAAAGATTAACAACATGAAGCAGCAGGGTAAGTGGTTGTTTTATTCCATCCAGGCTGCTATAACAAAATACCATAACTGGATAGCTTTTAAACAGCAGAAATTTATTGCTCAGTTCTGGAGATTGGGAAGTTCAAGATCAAGGTGTTGGCAGATTCATCATCTGGTGAAGGTTCTCTTCCTGGTTCATGGATGGTGCTTTCTAGCTGTGTCCTCACATGGTAGAAGGGACTAGCATGCTCTCTGGGGTCTCTTTTACATGGGGACTAGTCCTATTCATAAAGGGAGAGCCCATATGACCTAATTACCTACAAAGGGCCCACCTTCTAATACCATCACCTTAAGAGTTAGGTTTCAACATATGAATTTTGAGGAGACACAAGCATTCAGACCATAGCAGTGATACTGGCTATCCAAGTAAATGACTCATCAGGTGAAGTATCAGGAGCCTGGACTTAAGGGGAAATAGGGAGCAGAAAGGTTACTAGCACAGAGCCTTAAAAACAAAGATCAAGGTAAGAGCAGGTTATCATGCTAAGCCTGGGTCAATAACAGGTGAGAGTTGACTCAATACTGAGCTACCAAGTGTTGGTCTAAATGGCTCGTGAAGATTTTCATAAGAGGGGGAGACAGAGGCTTGACATTGACTTCTGGACCTTTCTCTAACTTCTTGATGTTCATCACAATTTTCTGCCCTGGCCTCATGGCTTTGTTTCTATACAAATTAACACCTTATGTTTATGTAATGTTAACTAAAGGATGGCCCTTTAGGTTAAGGCTGTCCTTTTCCGCAGCTTTAGAAATCCCTCACCAGTCAAGGAGAAAGAAAATGCTCAGCAAAATTAGCCCAGTGAGCACAGGAAAAAGTTTAAGCTGCTCTGCCTCTGCTTCTGAGTTTCAATCTCATACAGGACGGCAGTCAGATTAGAAAACGGCACTTGAGGGAAAAACATATTGCATTGATAAAAGGTAAAAAATGCTTGACTAAATGTACTTTGGGCAGAAATAACCACAGCTGACCATGAATCAGCTATGCATCACTGTCACTAAAATAGTCTATCCCACCCATGCCTTCTTTCTTCTCAGCTGCCATTATCTTGATCAGGCCTTGTTTTCGCTGACTTGGATTCTTAGAGTTCTCTCTCAGTCAATTCTGCAACAATTAATTTTCTCTGTTCCAATTCCATCTGTATAACAAATTCTATGTGATTTTCCAACACTTCTATCCCGTGAGTGTTTCAATAGTTCTACATCACCTACCAAATTAAGTTCACTTTTTTTTATTCTGACCTAAACTTTTTCCCAGTATTACCTTCTACCACCCAACCTGTATCCAAAGAATGTGTAAGCTTTCATTGTTCCTGGTTTTCTGAACACATTTATCCCTTTCTCATGCTGAGCCTTAAGTCCTCCCTGTTTCCTGCTGAGTATGTCCTGCCTTTATCCCTACCTGAGAAAATCTTACGCATTCTTCTAGATGCTCCTTAAATGTCAAAAATAGTCCCTGATCCTTTCGACCACAGGGAATCCTTACTTCTTTGATTTTCCATACCTCTCTATCCTTCATGTTTATTATACTCATTACATTCTATGCTGGGTTTAAAGTTCTCTGTGTCCATTATTAAAAGGCTTGTTCCTAGTAAACCTTTAATAAATCTTTGTTGAATTTAAAAGAAGCAAGTATGATTCTTGTGGATGGATAGACACACATGTGCACACATATGAGCTACACACAACCATTTTATAGTAGGGTATTATGTCCGATTAAGAAATTCAGAATTCAAAAAAATTGTAATTCCCATACACTAAGGCTCCATAGAGAAAGTACAGAGACTCACATCTAATGATATATTGACATCATGTAAAGTGTATTTCAACCCTTTAAATATTGATGTTAATCACCACATTCTTGAGAAGATTCATATATGCAAAATTCTTTTAGAATCTTTATAAAAACCACCATACAGACAAGATGACCAAAAGAAGATTGAGATCATCAGTAAGTAATATAAAAATTACATTTTGGCTATTCAGTAATTCCAGTGAAGTCTGTTGAAGCTGGTCATAGTAACCACTGGCTTTGAGCTTTATCCAACCAGGCAGTTAATTCAGAAGGAAATCTTCATGACAAGGCTTGTTTTGTTTCCCTGGTAGTGATTTCATAAGTAACTTAGAACACTGAGTCAGGATGAGAGCAAGTGTTAAAGCCCTCTTAGAAACTCTGGCCTCTGGCTTCCTGGAATCTGAGTAATGCAAAAAAAAAAAAAAAAAAAAAGATATATCCCCCGTGGATCTGAAAATAAACCTGATCAATTCCCTCAAACCCAACCTTGGCATGGTTTTCAAACTTAAATGGATTTGTTACAACTTTACATTTTTTAGAAATCATCCATGTTTCTCCCTCCTTCCCCTCAAAAAAAAAAAAAAAAAGATATATCCCCCGTGGATCTGAAAATAAACCTGATCAATTCCCTCAAACCCAACCTTGGCATGGTTTTCAAACTTAAATGGATTTGTTACAACTTTACATTTTTTAGAAATCATCCATGTTTCTCCCTCCTTCCCCTCAAAAAAAAAAAAAAAAAAAAAAAGGATATATACCCAAATCACTAATCTTGATTCTGCCACAGAAAAACAAGTTTTATAGGAAAAAAGAAGAGCTAAGAGAATATGATTTGGGTTCCCATTCTAATACAACCCCTGGACATATATTCTTGAACGAAACACCTCACCATTGCGATAATCCATCTCCAGTCTATAAAATAAGGACATAATCCTGGTGCCTTCCCTTTTTCATGATGAAAACTAAATGAAATAAATCAAGGGAAAACACTTTAAACATTGTGAAGCACCGAAAGCTCTGCTGATACTAAAGTTGGTTCCTATTAGCCCTCTACTAATGTGGATCCAGCAGCCGTGCAGTTGAACCAGCTGCCTTCCCGTCTACCTCACATGTAACTCTCCAGACAGGTTCTGTGGTTTTCTAGCTGCCCATGCTTGTAAAGTCCTCAGTTTCCTTCTTTCCACGCATCTGAGTCCTATACTTTCTTCAAAAACTTCAACCCTATGAAATTATTGTCTCTAATCAACCCACTAGGATCTTTGTTCTCAGAATTTTGTTCACACTTTTACTCTCAACCTCAAATAAAGCATTAGTTTATGCCTTTACACACTCGGATTATTACAAGTTGCAAGTCCTGGTGCCACTACAGTGTAAATTTCTGTGTATGAGACTGCGGTCTACCTCTTTTATATCACTCAATGTGCTGAGCTCAGGGCTGATCACACAATTTCTCAAAATGAACGAACTGTATTTTCTACCTTTCTTTTCTCAAAGTTGTTGACTAAAGGACAGTTTGACCCCTTAACCCCTGGCACCTAATTCATTATCAAGTCCTCTCTATTTTACCTTCAAAGTAAGGTTTCAAATCTCTCTATCTCACCTGCAGCACTTCAAAAACTTCTTTACTGAACCTCCATTTCATCAATGGCTTTCAACTAATCCACTCTATATATACAGCCAGAAAAAAAAATTATTTATAAAAATCTAATTATGCCTTCTTTCTTCTTAGAACTTGTAAATGGCTTTTTATTTCACTTTAAATACAGTCCAATTCCCAACAGTGGCCTCCAAGGCCATGAATGATCTGGCCCCCACCAACCTCTCCAACCTTATTGTGGGCCACTCTGCCCTCTCCCTCTAACTTGACCACCTCCCTCTAACTCGACCACATGGGCCTCCTTTGAGCTCCTCTCAGAATCTGTTGTCATTTGCCTCAAGGTCTTTGCTCTTGTTGCTTCCCCTGCCTGGAAGGCTCTTCCCCAGCTTTTTGCATAATCAGTTTCTTCTCTCCCTCCATGTACAGAAGCATCGTACATGCTTGCTCCATCCCCCCAACTGCTTCTCTTTTTCAGAGAGAACAGTTTAAGCAATTATATCATCATATACTTCGTCTTACTTATAATGGGCAATTATTGTCTATTTTCTGGTTAATTTCTGTATTATTTCTCCTCCGTCTGCATTGTAAGAGGCATGAAATAGGGTACCATGCATTTGTTTTTTTAATCATTGTGTACCCAGCACCTTGCCAATTGTCTGACACATAGAAGGCATTAAAAAATATTTGTCAAATACAAATTTAAGAAGTGAGATTTAAGTTTAGTATGTGCCAGGTGCTGGAAATACAAAGTAAAATAATTCCAGGGGTCTCTACTCCTTAAGCTAGTATTACTTCCTAACTCCATGTTTCAGCGGTATCATTTTAGGAGCTTGAATTTGGCCATGGCAGAGTTTTTACACAAGGGAAATTGGCAAATGCTACAAACAGGGCTTCCTTTCCTTGTATGCCCTACTCCTGTATTTGAGCCAGTTTATAAGAACAACCCTCTAAATAGAAAAATGTATAATTATAAACGTATGTGCAAAATATTAAGGAAGCTTAATGGTGCTAGGAAAACTGAATATCCACATGCAGAAGAATGAAGTTGGAAGTTGGAGCCTTACTGACACCATACACAAAAATTAACTCAAAATGGGTCAAAGACCTAAACATAAGAGCTAAAACTATAAAGCTTCTAGAAGAAAACAGGGGAAAATGTTCATGGTATGAGATCTGTTGATGACTTCTTAGATGTGATGCCAAAAGCACGATCAACATAAGAAAACAGATAAATTGAACTACATCAAAATTAAAACCTTTGTGCATCAAAGTATGTTATCAATACAGTAAAAAGGCAACTCATAGGATGGGAGAAGATATTTGCAAATTGCATGCCTGATAAGGGGTTAACATCCAGAATATATAAAGAACTCCTACAATTCAACAACAGGACAAACAATCTAATTAAGACAAGGGCAAAAGACTTAGACACTTCTCCAAAGAACACATTTCTCCAAATAGCCAATAAGCACATGAAAAGATATTCAACATCACTAAGGACGTTGCTCAACATCACATTAGGGAAATACAAATCAGAACCATGAGATTTCACTTCATGTTCATTAGTATGGCTATAGAAAGAGAGAAAAGAGAGAAAGAGAAAGAAAAAGTGTTGATAAGGAAAATGGAACCCTTGAGCACTGCTAGTACGAAAGTAAAATGGCACAGCTGCTGTGAAAAACAGTAGGGTGTTTCCTCTAAAATTTAAAAATATAATATGATCTATCCTATGACTTGAGTTTTCTTTTCAAACCTCATGCTGAAGCTTAATCCTCAATGTGACAGTGTTGCGAGGTGGAGCCTTTGGGAGGTGATTGGATCAGGAGGACTTTCCCCTCATGAATGGATTAATAGGTTATCATGGGAGTGCAATGGGTGGCTATAGAAGAAGAGGACAAGAGACCTGAGATAGCTCATTAGTACACTCTTGCTCTCTTGCCATGAGATACCCTGTACCACCTCGGGACTCTGCAGAGTCCCCACCAAAAAGAAAACTCTCACCAAAGGCACCCTTTCAACCTTGGGTTTCCTAGCCTCCAAAATTGTAAGAAATAAATTTCATCTATTTATAATTTACCCAGTTGCAGATACTCTGAGTAAATTATAAGCAACAGAAAACAGGCAATTCCATTTCTGTGTATATACTTAAAGAATTGAAAACAGGGACTTGAACAGATATCTGTACACCAATGTTCACAGCAGCCTTATCCATTATAGCCAAAATGTGGCAGAAACTCAAGTGTCTATCAATGGGTGAATGGATACACAAAATGTGGTATTTACATACAATAGAATATTATTCAGCCTTAGAAAGTAAAGAAATTCTGACACATACTACAACATGGATGAACTTTGAAGACAGTAATTTAAGAGAAATAAGCCAGTCACAGAAGGACATGTACTGTATGATTCCACTAATATGAGGTTCCTAGAATAGTCAAATTCACAAAGACAAAGAGTAGAGTAGTGACTTCCAGGGGCTAAGAAGAGGGGCAATGGGGAGTTATTGTTTAATGGGTACAATGTTTCTGTTTGGGAAGATTAAAAAAAGTGCTGGAGATGGACGGTGGTTGTCGTTGCACAATGGAGTGAATGTACTTAATGTCACCCAATTGTACATTTAAAATAGTTAAAACAGTATATTTTATGTTGTGTGTATTTTACCACAATAAAAAAAAATACAAAATAAATGTCATGGGACTATAAAATATCAAGCAGTTGGATTGGGAGAGATTCTGGTGAGGGGACTAAGGACTTCACAGAAGAGGTGACATCTAAACAGAAAGAAGAAGAAAAGTATTTCTGGAGAAAAGGAAGCATGTGTACCAAGGAAAGAGGCAGGAAAGTGCAATGTATGTTCAAGGGAAGGCAGTCTGGAGAAGTCTGGTCACAGATATAAACTTGAACTGTAACCACCGCAGTCCCAACAGTCCTGAATCAAAGAAGCATTAAGTTACTTTCACTTACTTGTGACAGCCCACGTATGTTGTGTTTGGTTATTTAACAGACCACATAATTACCTGAAATACTCATGCTTCCATTTCCACAAGATATCAGACAGTTTATTCAATTTAATGGTGAACTCGAAGGTGAGAATTTTGCTCAAAAACTAGAAAACCATGTTATAAAGATGATAGGCAAAAGAAATGCAACCTTTTTATATCATCTGAATCCAGATTTCAACATCCAAAGACTAGTAGAGCAAGATTCGCTGATGCCAGTGAATTCCAGAGCCAAAATTTCCAACCTAAGCCTGGGGAGAAGTCTTAATTCTCAGCTTAAGATGCTTTCAAGAATTATTAAAAATCTCATTACATTTTTTTCTCCAAAATATAAAAAAAAAACGTTTTTAAGCCTGAGGGTAATGCTTTGTATTGTATGATTAATTGCACAGGCCTATTAAAAAGTAGACAATAAATCTCACCTTTTATTGCCTGTTATTGGCTATAAAGAGCTGACCACAATGAAGAGAAGTAAAAGGTGTGAAACAGTGTTCGTAACACAAAAATTCAATTGGGTAAGGAGGCATAGAAAAACCTGCTCCAATCCATCTGAGTCGATCGGGATGGCTCATGCATCTCTGCAGAACCTCCTGTATATGAACTTACGAGGACAAGGCCTCATACACCAGAGTTTCCAAATGCAGGAAGAGATGAATGATCTAAGATATGGATTTCAAACAAGAAAGAGTTTGAGACAGTAGAACCTCTTTTATTTCGCTACATTAAATGTGGGCTAAATACCTTCTGGGAAGGTAATTTGCAGGCTTTGGAGAGAAAAGTAAAGGCATTTCTTCTGGACAGAAGAGTTGTCAGGTTTGATCATTCTTCCTTTCACATGTCATCTCACTCTACCCTGTTGTGTTCTTTTTTCCTCTACTCCATTATAATCTGCATGAGAACCTCATTTAGTTAAACATCCTCCACCCAGTGCCTTAGGAGAATGGAGGTTGCTGCTGCCTTTGGGGTTTGGTTTTTCCCATAAGTATGTTATTAAAAACTATATTCTTCCTTCATATCAAAACCCATGCAGTTTCTTTCTAAGTTTAGTTTCCCTCTGTGAACAGCAACCTGCAATCAAAATTTTGGCATATAAATATATTATAGGGCTTTTCATTTTATGAGTGCTGCTGTTAAACTTGGGCATATAATATGGGAAGTTTCAGAAGATTTTTCATACCAACCATTAATCTCCTCCTATTTCCTCCCATCACACTGTAACTTCACCTCTATTACTGTATATACCAATTCCGGTGCATTCGGTATTTTATTATGTGCTCCATGAGGGTAAAATTAAACTTAATTTACTCTTTTATTCAACAAACATTTACTGAGTGGCAGCTGTGGGTCAAATACTAGACTATTGGTTGGAGATATAAAGAGAAATAAATAGAGTCTCTCTCCTCAAGAATCCCACTTTAATTTCTATTCCCCATCACATGCACTGTGTATGTCTGTTGAATTAAACATGCACTGTATATATGTCTGTTGAATTAAACCAAACCACCAAATAATTCCTCATCTTGAAGATGCTGGGGGACTTCAGCCTAGTTAATTAATCAAGTGTTTCCATGGAGCCCCTATTGTACAACCTCACATGCTCATTTTCTCGAGAGTCTTCAATAGCAAATATTATAGGAGCTGTGGCTGTGAAGATGGCAGAGAAATGAAGGGAAAATGTCCATCCAGGTCGTACTGAAGGTGAAGGAGGAGCCCAGGAGGAAGTGGACAGCATGACTTGACCATGCCCTTTTGCAACTATGTCTGTGGTAAAAGGCAGCGATGTCAACCTTGGATGGCCCCACTTCCCACTGAGTTTTTTGACTTCATGAACTTGACCAAACTCAGAATCCAAAGTTGAACTCATAATTCAAACTTTTCACAAAGTTTGTGTATGTTATCAACTAAAATATTTCTTTCCTGTCTTCATACCGTGACCTATGAACAGACATATCATGGACAAAGATGGTATCCAGACAGATGAAGAAAGAGATTGTCTAAGTGGTAAACCCATTCTGTCCCATTAATGTCACAACAAACAATCTATGGATAAGGGTATCTGAGTCCCAACAGATCACTCAAAGTTTATTTATATTCTTGGTTTTGTGTTACAGATTAAACCAAGCTCATTTTTTTTATGAATTTCCATTTAAGAAGTCCTTCAGAGAAGATAATTTTCATCATTTACTCAACAATCATTGAGTCTCATTCTGTGCCAGGCCCTATGTTGGATGCTGCAGATATGAAGGCAAATGTGGCATGTTCTCAAGCTCCCAGTCCAGTGAAGGAGCAAACAATTAAATAAATGTGCTGATAGGGACCAGATTTTAAATCTCCATTTAATTTACAATTGCTGTAGTCACACCAATCTTCCTTACAACTAAAAGAAAGTATTTGCTGACTTGAAGAGACAGACAGGAAAAGATAACAGGGGGATAAAGGGATGAAGAAGCTAAATTGGATTACTTAAAGGGAAAGTATGAAGTAATGAGATGAAAAGAAAAGTCACACAGAACCAAAGCTGAAGAGAGTGTTTTGGAGGCTGGTATGTAAGCGACTGGAATGTAGGAGCTTCCTAGGCAGAAAGTAAGAGAGCACAAGAGCAGAGAAAATGATTCTGGTAAGAGTTGTTCTGAGGTAGGATTTGAATCCTCTTTGCTCTTTTTTGGAGAGATAAAAGTAAAGTTACAATATATTATGAAATCATTTTTGGCCTGCCGGACCATGCTCCCATATGTGTGATTCTATATAGAAACCAAGCCTCATGGGGCTCCAAGGGGTAGAGTGTAACTTCAGAACGCAGGCTTTATCATTGGAGTGTATAAAGGTTACAGTGAGGTCCACAGCATGAAAATGCCAACATTATTTAGCTAAGTAGAATTTTTCTCAGGCCAATGAGTCCTAATTGATTATTTATTTCAATTTAGCAGAACTTGTAATATCAGTGAAGGCCCCAGGAAAGATGTGATATATGAATGGTTGAGCAGTGTTTGAAAAAAAAAAAAGTGTATGGAAAACAGATGGGGAAGGGATGGGAAGGAACAGGCATGGCAGACACTCAACAACTGGATAGGCTGGAGGGGACAGGGAAGACACAGGGCATGGGTGGCCTATAAGCTGACATCTGTCATCCTTTGCCCTATCATCAAATACTGTGATACTGGTGACACCCCGTCAATCTCTCCCAAGAAAGAATACTCACAGTTTCATTTTCTATTCTAATGAAGAATAGGTCTCTTTTGCACTATTACATTAAAAGAAAAAAAGTAGACTTACTTTTCACTATCCTCATGGTGAATTTTATGTATGTTATCCCTCTCTTGTCTTCAACAGATACAGGGTTGTTGGTTTTTTGTGGGTTTTTCCCACTTTAAGGAAGTTTTCCCCCTTTAGGAAACATTTTTTTTGCTCCTGTTCCTTCCCTGGTGTTAAATTATCGTGGAAGCAGAATATTCTAGATCAAAGTCAGATCTACGTGAAATATCATGGCATGTACAAGAAATTGCAAGTTGTTTCTTGGGGCTCTAACAGGAGAGGAATGGGCACTCCTGAATATGCGTGGAACACTTATTATGGGCCAGGCACCAGGATAAGCCCTTTCATTTTTCCAATTTTATTAATATTTATTTTTTTTGGAGCACAGTGTATTGTTTCAGTACATGCATATACAACATAATGGTTCACTTGCAGTAGACAGCATGGTTTTGCACTCATTCATCTACCACTTCTCCCCCCGAGCCCCCTCCTCTCTCAGCCTCTGGTTTCCATTATTCTATTCTCTACTTCTACGAGAACCACCTTTTTCTGTGTTTGTTTTTAGATTCCGCATATGAGTGAGCTCATGCAATATTTTTCTGTGCCTGATTTGCTTCACTTAACATGATGGTTGAATCAACTGAAAAACCTATCGAAGGATGAATGGATTTTAAAAAACAGTGGTATATGTATGCACAATGGAATACAATTCAGCTATAAAAAGAAATGATATCTTATGATTTGTAGCAACATGGATGGAACCGAGCCCTTTACTTACATCGTTTCATAGTCCTAATAATAATCCTGAAGTAGATGCTATTACAATCATTATTTTATAAGCTTGGAGAGGATAAATAATTTGCCCAAGATCACACAACCAGCAAACAGAGCTGGTATTCAAATAAGCAATTAAATTCCAGAGCCCAGGTTCCTAACCACTTGGCCTACTACTCCCTCATGAACGTTGTGCAGCAAGGTCTGAGTATACCCTATAGTGTGGGTGTCAGGGATCCATGAAGCCAGAGATCTATACAGCCATTTACCTAGAAAAGCAATTGTATTCAAAGACCTATGAGGGAGAATTCTATTCAGCTGGGTGAGTAAATGTTAAAAGGTAAGCATTTTTATACATCTTATAGGAAAAAGAAATAATGATACATTATAGATTAATATGCAAAATTTTTATGAATTATAAGGGTAAATCATGAGATTTTTTTTTTAAATGCCATAATTGTGGTCATCATTTCAGCCTATGCTCTCTTTTCTCCAGATTTACTCATCTCTCTTTTTTTTAAGTGCAGTTCAAGATTTTTTTTTTTTTTTTAAAGATGACCGGTAAGGGGATCTTAACCCTTGACTTGATGCTGTCAGCACCATGCTCACCCAGTGAGCCAACCGGCCATCCCTATATGGGATCCGAACCCGTGGCCTTGGCGTTATCAGCACCACACTCTCCCGAGTGAGCCACGGGCCAGCCCAAGATTTTTTTTTTTTTTAATATTGCTTTAGGCATGAGAGCCATGGAATATTTCAACAAGGCTGCAATTGTGATCAGGTTAACATTTCGAAAAGGTTTTCACAGGTGAGAGAGGAATATAAGGACAGGATTGGGCTTCGCTGATAGAATGAACACTGTGTTCACCTTTAGAGTGAGTTTGAGGAGCCTAGAAATTCTCTAAGTGGCCATGTCTGTGAGGACAAGTGTATGTGGATCTGGAACTCAGGAGAAAGGTCTTCCACAGAAACCTTGTATCATCTTCTGGTACTATCAGCATTTGAGACGGTATTCTCACCTATTCCATAGAACAGTGTTTGCTGCAGAGTAGGTACCCAAAAACTACTTGCTGAATGAATGAAATGGAAAAAAGAAGGTTTGTATTAGTAATGCGATTGATGAAAGACTCTGTTAATGCTAAACTACAAAAAAGTTCAGAATTAAAGAACCTTTTGTATTTTTTTATATGCCTATAAAAATATTTTATAGTGTTTAGAGGGTATAATGCTATTTATCCCTTCAAGAAAATGACTTCTTTAAAGAGCAGAAAGTTTCCATGTAGTCCTACAGCATTAAAAAAACAAAAACATATAAAAAACAACTTCAGACTTAAAAACACCAATTATTTGATATTTCTATGATATAGAGGTATTACTAAATAAATGTTCATAAAGAGCTTTTAAATAAATCCTTCTGTCAAGGGTAGGGGTGCTGTCTCTTTAGTAATCTCTGAGAGGATTCTTGGTTGCCACTGCCATGTGTTTCTGCCAAAGTACGTGTGTGTGTGTGTGTGTGTGTGTGTATTTATATATATGTACTTTTTGAAGCACCCTCATATATATATTATGTAATACGTTGAGCTCTCAGGAGGAGAGTTCCTATCTCTAGTAACTGTGGTTGCTAGAGATGGGATAAGGAAGGGGAAGGGGGGATAGTGAGAGGTCGGTTAATGGACACAAATCTATAGCTAGATAGGAAAAATAAGTTCTATTGGCATCTATAATTAACTGCATGTTACTAAACGGCTAGAAGAGAGGAGATCAAATGTTCAGATCCAAGGGAATAATTAAGTTTTGCAGTGATGAATATGCTAATTACCCTGATTTTATCACCACACATTCTATACCTGTATTGAAATATAACTCTGTACCACATATAATAAAAAATTAAAAATTAAAAAAATGTATATTATATACGAGGGTACTTCAAAAAGTTTGTGGAAAAATAGAATTAAAAGATAATATGAATCTTTCCATAAACTTTTGAAGTATCCTCTTATTTAAAATTATTTTTATATGTCAGATATATGTATGATACATATGTGTATATGTATATATATGTATGTACTTGGATATGTGTGCATGTGTGTATGTATGTATACATCAGAAAGTAGGTATGTCACAGAATATGGTTTTATTTTTTCCAACATGACCTGTGCAGTACAACAAATGGTTTGAATGTTTTTTTTACCTCAACAGTTTCTCTAGGTGGCTTCATTACTTTTTCTATCTGTTTTTAAAACTCTATAGCCACATTTCCTAAGAGACTTTTTTATTTCTGAGTTTCCTAGTTGTAGCTTTATAGATTGCTGGGGATTCTGAGGCATTTTGTTCTATAACATTGAGTTTCAACTTTATGACACACTTTCTGGAAATCAATTTTCTCAAGCCAGTGTTCATTTAATTTCACTGGCCATGATAATTTTGAAATAAACTCATATATGCCCATAGATGGTACTTTAAAAACTATTACTGGCTTGGGTTTTACATTGAATTCCATTTTAATATTCACTTTGGGTTTTATAGTATTTGCTTCCATTAAATGTGTTTTTATTGTGAAAATAAAATTTTATTTTATAGGAGACTCACCATAAAAGGACGCATGTCAGTATGGTGTGACTGAACACTTCTACTATTAAATCTTAGAGGTTTTAGTTTGCCTCTGCTTCTACAACAGTCGTTAAGTAGCTATGTGTGGTTGGAAACATGAACTAACCTATCATGATTCCCTTTCGAAGCAGCCAAATTACAAGTGTGCACTATGACAGTGCTCTGTGACTTCCTTCTCCTGACCCCAACTTGTAAGCATCCTCTCATTCCCAACACTTTCATTATGTTTCCTGGAGCCTTCAGTCCCTGGCTCTGCCACTAAACTTACTCCACCTTCTTGCCTTAATTAAAACCTCACTCTATCCAAAGAAACTGCTTCCCCCAGAGGTTTCTTCAAGTGGAGAATGTGGCTGTCAATGTCCTTGATATCTAAGAATGAGGAGCAGAGCCCAGGATCTCTTCATTCATTAGTCTTCAAACCAATTCCCATAACTACCAATCCTCATGTAAAATCACCTTCTCCTTGGAGTTTCGGGTTTCCAGCCATACCGCTTTCCACCTTGCCTTGTACCCAAAGTACCTGCAAGATGCAAAGACAACTCCTCCAGATTCACTAAACACTTTAGACTGTAACTGTGGTCTTCCTCTCCATGCCACTTTGTGCCATCATTCTGGGTGACGTCCTGTCCATGTAATGTCCAAGTTTCATAATTCTTGACCTCATCTTCAGTTACCTTCCTCTCCATTTTATTTCAAATGCCATGCTCTACCTCCAAAAAGCGAAATTAAACCATTATTTTCTCTGCCAACAACTCCTTGCCGTTTCCCATTTAAGAATCACTCAGTGATTCCTCAATAAATGTTCTTCCTCACTGAGTTCTCCAGCCACTGACATCTTTACTTTCCTTCCTGTCTTCACTCCCTTCCCTATCCATCTAGGAATCCACAGCTCATTGCATCAACATTTTATTGTCAATATTCAGAACAGCATTAACCCACTGTTCTTCCAATTGCTCTGATCCGGCAAAAATCCCAATCTTGGATCAATCCACATGTCTACCCTAACTATTTTCTAAGGCTGCAAAACACAGCCAAAGAAAATCACAAAAACACATCCACTGATGCCAATACAAGTTAATGGTCTTCAACCCCAACAGATCCACAGTGCTGCGTGGCAATCCTTTTAGGCTACTCCAATTAAGTCTCTTTCCCATCATTCACAGTGAGTTTCATACCTTTTCTGCTCTCTTAAAACCTCCTACCTCACCACATCAACCCTGTCACTCTTAGCAGATTACTCCATTTCCTACATCACAAGGAAAACAGAAACCATCATTCCAGTAGTCCTTGAGTGTCCTGCCCAAAACCCATACATTTCTGTTCGTCCCTGTGTTTTCCACTTTCCCTCCTGCCTTAGAGTAGGCATCCACTCTCCCATTTAAGGCTAAATGCTCCACCGGAGTGCAGGATCCCATCCTCGTCACCCCTTCAGGGACTTGCTCTATCCATTATTACCTTTCTTTTATATTTTAATCTTTCCCTATTGACTGGTTTCTTCCCACCAGCAACCATATGCTCAAGCCTTTCACAATTTAAAAAACTCTTTTTCTTCATTGATCTCATGTTCCCCTCCAGTTTAATCCAACACTACAGGATTCTTCTTGGCCTTTCCCTGTTCCGTATTTGTATGGAGAACTCTGGTTTCCAACAACAATAGCAAAACTCTGGTTTTCAACAATGATAGCAATATACTTAATCATTTGTGTCATCCTACAAAATGAGGGTATTTGAAAAAGTTCATGGAAAAATAGAATTGTAAGTTTTTGTGAACCCTTTCATGAACTTTTTGAAGACCCCTTGTATATAGAAATTGTTTCAGATTACAATGATCTTATGACCAAAAACAAACCTACCATGTGAAATTCATTAATTCTTTACAACTCTTTGGTCTTTAGACTATATCTCATTTAATGTGTACAGTCAGAGTACTGTGTTCAGTTACTTGAATCAATTTTTCTCATGTGTACAGTTATGCTATAAGTTTGACAAAAAGACTCATTTATTTCTACTTGTATTCAATTTTAGGTCTTATTTTCTTCATTTAAATATTTATTTTTTGTATATATGTAAAATCTTTCACACAATTATATGTGCACATATAAACAAAATATATTTTTATGTATACATATATGTATAAAGCTAAACTCAAAAAAAGCCTCACACCCACCCTATCAATTCCTTTCCATTCCCACACATACCTGATAAGTAATAATTTTCATTAGGTTCTGGGACATTTCTTTTTTGTAAAAATTACATGTCTATATTATTTTTTCACCCATATTTCTTTATAGTACTACCATATTATATACACTTCTTACACCATGCTTTTTCCACTTAACAATACATCTTGGCTCAAGTCTGTACTATTATTTTATGTTATATTTACTGTGTTCATTAATTAAATTTACTTTGTTTCTTTATGTGATATTTCTTTGTTCTCATTTCCTATTTATTTTTAAATTTTTAAAATTTATTTTTAAAATTTATTAATTTTATTTATTTATTTATTTATTTTTCCTTTTTGTCTTTTTTCGTGACCGGTAATGGGATCACAACCCTCGGTGTCGCGCCTGCACCGCGCTCAACCAGTGAGCAGACCGGTCTCTATATGGAATCCGAACCCTCGGCGGGAGCACCGCCGCAGGAGCCGCACTGTACCGAGTGCGCCACCAGGCCGGCCCTTATTTTTTATTTAATATTTTTAATTTATTATTTTTTTATTTTAACATTTACTTGTATATATTTGTTGTGGGGTGCAGTGTGTTGTTTCACAATGATTCCTTTAGGGTAGATAGCATAGTTTTGTTCCTGTTACTACACCACTTCTCTTCCCACCCACCACTCCCATCCTAGCCTCTGGTAACCATTATTCTACTGTCTACTTCCATGAGAACTACTTTTTCCCCCTTAGATTCCGCATATGGGTGAGATGATGCAGTGTTTGTCTTTCTGTGCCTGACTTACTTCACTTAATGTGATGCTTTCTAGTTTCATCTATGTTGTTGCAAATAATAGGATATAATTTCTTTTTATAGCTAAATAGCTTTCTATTGTGTACATATACCACAATTTTTTAATCTGTTCATCTGTAGATGGGCATTTAAGTTGATTCCATCTCTTGGCCATTGTGAATAGTGTTGCAATGAATATGGGAGTGCAGGTGTCTTTTTGATACATTGATTTCACTTCCTTTGGGTATGATACCCAGCAGTGGGCTAGGTAGCAATGGGATAAAGGTAGATTTATTTTTAGTTCTCTGAAGAACCTCCATACTGTTTTCCACAATAGTTACACCAGTTTACATTTCCACCAACAATATAGGAGGGTTCCCTGTTTTACACATACTTGCCAGCATTTGTTATTTTCTGTCTTGTTGATCATAGCCATTCTAACTGGAGTGAGATGATATCTCATTGTGGTTTTAATTTGCATTTCCCTGGTGATTAGTAAGGTTGAGTGTTTTTTTCATGTACTGGTTGGCTATTTGCATGTCCTCTTTTGAGAAATGTCTGTTCAGTTCCTTTGCCCATTTTTAATTGGGTTATTCATTTTTTTGATATTGAGTTGAGTTACTTATATATTCTGGATATTAGCCCTTTGTGTGATGTGTAGTTTGCAAACACTTTCTCCCATTCTGTAGGTTGTCTCTTCACTTTGTTGATAGTGTCCCTTGCTGTGCACAGCTTTTCAGTTTGATGTAGTCCCATTTGTGTATTTTTGCTTTAGTTGCCTGTGCCTTCATAGTCTCACTCAAAAAAAGCACTGCCCATTCCCATTTTGTGTAGCATTTCCCCTATGTTTTCTTCTAGTAGTTTCATAGTTTTGGGTCTTAAATTTAGGTCTCTAATCCACTTTGAGTTGATTTTTGTGTATAGTGAGAAATAGGGGTCTAGTTTCAATCTTCCGTGTGTGTGGATATCCAGTTTTCCCAATATAATTTATTGAAGATGCTGTCCTTTCCCCATTGCATATTCTTGGCACCTTTGTCAAAAAATCAGTTTGCCAGAAGTGTGTGGGTTTATAGTTGGACTCTCTATTCTGTTCCATAGGTCTATTTGCCTATTTTCCTGCCAGTACCATGCTGTTTTGGTTACTATAGCTTTATAGTATATTTTGAAATGAGGAAGTATGATGCCTCCTACTTTGTTCTTTCTGTTCAAGATTGCTTTAGCTATATGGGATCTTTCATGATTCTATACAAATTTTAAGATTGTTTTTTCTATTTCTGTGAAGAATATCATTGGTATTGTAATAGGGATTGTGTTGAATGTGTAGATTGCTTTAGGTAATATGGACATTTTGATGACATTAATTCCTGCAACCCAAGAACATGGGATATCTTTCCATTTATCTGTGTCCTCTTCAATTTTTTTCACCAGTGTTTTATAGTTTTCATTGTAGAGGTCTTTCACCTCATTGATTAAATTTACTCCTAGGTATTTTTCTCCTTTTTGGTTGCTATTGTGAATGGGATTACTTTTTTGATTTCTTCTTCAGCTATTTCATTATTGGCATATAGGAAAGCTATTGATTTTTGTGTGCTGATTTTGTATTCTGCCTCTATACTGAATTCATTTATTAATTCTAGTAATTTTTTTTGTGGAGTCTTTAGGGTTTCCTATGTATAGGATCATGTCATCTGCACATAGAAATAATTTGACTTCCTCCTTTCCAAATTGGATGTCCTTTATTGCTTTTTCTTACCTTAGTGCAGGGCTAGAATTTCCTGTACTATATTGAATCAGAGTGGGGAAAGTGGGTATGCTTATCCTCTTCCAGATCTTAGAGGAAAAACCTACAATTTTGGACCATTCAGTATGATATTATCTGTGGGTCTGTCATATATGGTCCTTAACTTTCCTTTTGCACCTAATTCGTTGAGGGTTTTTATCATGAAGGGGTGTTGGATTTTATCAAATGCTCTGTCTGCATCTATTGAAATGATCATATGGTTTTTTTCCTTCATTCTGTTGATGTGTTGTATCATGTTTATTGATCTGGGTATGTTGAACATCCTTGCATGTCTGGGATCAATTCCATTTGATCATGATGAGTGATTTTTTTAATGTGTTGTTGGATTCTGTTTGCTAGTATTTTATTGAGGATCTTTACATCTGCATTCATTAGGGATATTGGTCTGTAGTTTTCTTTTTTTGTTGTGCCTTTTTCTGGTGTTGCTTTCAGGTTAATGTTGGCCTTGTAAAATGAGTTTGGAAGTATTTCCTCCTCTTCAATTTTTTGGAAGAGTTTGAGAAGTATCAGTATTAGTTCTTTAAATGGTAGAATTTGGAAGTGAGGCCATCTGGTCCTGGAGTTTATTTTGTTGGGAGACTTTTTATTACTGCTTCAATCTCATTACTTGTTATTGGCCTGTTTAAGTTTCTAGTTCTTCATGATTCAACCTTGGTAAGTTGTATGTGTTCAGGAATTTATCCATTCCTTTTAAGTTTCGCAGTTTGTTCACATATAGTTGTTTATAGTGGTCTCATGATCCTTTGTATTTCTGTGGTGTCAGTTTTGATGTCCCCTTTTTCATTTCTGATTTTATTTATTTGAGTCTTCTCTATTCTTTTCTCCATGAGTCTAGCTAAAGGTTTATCAATTTCGTTTATCTTTTTGAAAAAAGTTCTTTGATTCAACAATCTTTTGTACTGTTTTTTAATCTCTAAGTCATTTATTTCTGCTCTGATCTTTGTTATTTCTCTCCTTCTACTGATTTTAGGTTTGGTTTGTTCTTGTTTTTCTAGTTCCTTGAGGTGTAATGTTGTTTATTTGAAGTCTTCTTTTTTGATTTGGGTATTTATTGCTATAAACTTCCCTCTTAGAACTGCTTTTGCTGTATTCCATAGGTCGGTCTGTCATGTTTTCATTTTCATTTGTCTCCAGGAATTTTTAAATTTCCTTTTTGATTTCTTCTTTGACCCATTTGTTGTTTAAGAGCATGTTGTTCAACTTCTATGTATTTGTACAGTTTCTAGTGTATCTTTTGTTCTTGGTTTCTAGTTTTATTCCATTGTGATTGGACAAGATAATTGATATGATTTTAATTTATTTAAATTTGTTGAGACTTGTTTTGTGACCTAACATATGGTCTATTCTACAGAATGTTTCATGTGCTGCTGAGAAGAATGTGTATTCATCAGCTGTTGGATGAAATGTCTTATAAACATCTGTTAGGTCCACTCAGCCTAAAAGAGAGATTAATTCTGATATTTCCTGATTAATTTTCTGTCTGGATGATCTGTTCTTTCCTGAAAGTGGGGTGTTAAAATTCCAAACTGTTATTGGATTGGAATTTATTTTTCCCAATAGGTCTAATAGCAAATGCTTTATATAACTGGGTGCTCTGGAGATAGGTGCATATATTTAGAATTGTTATATCCTCTTGTTGAATTGACCCCTTTATCATTATATAATTACCTTTCCTATATTTTTTTACTTTCCTGGGCTTGAAGCCTATTTTAACTTATATAAGTTTAGCTACTCCTGCTCTTTTTTTCGTTTCCATTTGCATGAAATATGTTTTTCCATCCTTTGTTCTTATAGACAGTGTATGTCTTTATATGTGAAGTGAGTTTTTTGTAGGCAGCTTATTATTGGTTCTTATTTTATAATCAGTTGAGCCTATCTGTGTCTTTCAATTAGGGCATTTAATCCACTTACATTTAGATTTATTATTGATATATAGGGACTTGTTATTGCCATTTTCCCCTTTTTTTCTGGTTGTTTTGTTGATCCTTTATTCCTTTTTTCTAATCTTACTGTCTTCCTTTGTGATTGAGTGGTTTTCTCTAGCAGTGTGGTTTGATTTCTTGCTACTTATTTTTAATTTATCTCATAAGTTTTTGTGTTATGTTTACCATGAGGCTTACAAAAGAAGTGTTATAGTTATAACAAATTATTTTAGACTAGTAGCAAGTTAACTTTGATATCTAAGAAAAAAGAAAAACCAAAGTCTTTTCTGTGCTTTAGCATCATTCCCCCGTCACTCCTACTCTTTGATAATTTGTTGTTTCAAGTTACAACTTTTAATATTGCTTATCTCACATGATTGTTTTATTTGTTAATGTCTTGTTGGTTTTGTCCTTTACTCTTCATACTAAGAATGTAAACAATTTATTAACCACGTGTACGGCATTACAATATTCTGAGGTTGTCTGTCAACTTATTTTACTAGTGAATTATGTACCTTCAGATGTTTTCTTGCTGTTCCTTAGTGTCATCTTCTTTCAGATTGAAGAATTCTTTTTAGCATTTCTTGTAATGCAGGTCTAGTGTTGACCTTAGCTTTTGTTTGTCTGGTTAAGGCTTCATTTCTCCTTTATATTTGAAGGTTAGTTTTGCCAGTTACAGAATTCTTGGCTGACAGTCTTTTTCCTTCAGCACCCTGAATATATTATCCCACTCTCTTCTGGCCAGTAGGGTTTCTACTGAGAAATCTGCTGAGAGACATATTGGGGCTCCATCAAATGTTATGTGTTTCTTTTTTCTTTCTGCTTTCAGTATTCTTTCTTTGTCTTTGGATTATGATAATCGATTATGATGTGCCTTGGGGTGTTTCTCCTTGGATTGAATTTGATTGGCAACCTCTGAATTTCCTGTACCTGGATACTGTCATCTTTCTGCACGCTTAGGAAATTTTCAACCATTATTTTCTTGAATATGCTTTCTACATTTCTTTCTTTTTCCTCTCCTTCAGGTATGCCAATTATGCGGAGTTTATTTCACTTGAGGGAGCCCTACATTTGCTGTATTTGTGTTTCATTTTTTCTTATTCTTTTTTTCCTTTTGCTCTTTTTGATCTAATAATTTCATATGTTCTATCTTTGAGCTCACCGACTCTTTCTTCTGCTTGATTAAGCTTACTGTTGGAGCTTTCTCTTCAGTTTTTCAGTTCAGATAATGTATTTTTTATTTCTAGAATTTCTTTTTTTTTTAACTGACTCAATTTCTTTGCCAAGTTTTTCATTCTGCTCCTGGATTGTTTTCCAGATATCATTAAACTTTCTATCTACATTTTCTTGTGACTCCCTGGAGGAGAGATTCTGAATTCTCTGTCAGACATTTCATAGATCTGCTGTTCCTCTGGGTCCATTGCTGGAGTTTTGTTTGTTTTCTTTGTTGGTGTCATTTTTCTCTGTTCTTTCTCAATTTTTGTGTCCTTATGCAAATGCCTGAGCATTTGAAGTGATTGTTAATTCTTATAGGTTTTATAGGTGTTCTTTGGTGGTGCTAGATTTTATTGGTTTATATCAAAACTTTGTCTCTGGTCTGTAGTTTTAGTTAATTCTAAAATTGGGGGATCTTCCCATAGGAACAAGCTCTTGAGCTCTGTGGTTGCTTTTAGTGGCTGCTTTGCTGCTGATTCTCTGGAGAAGGTCTTTTGTGAAGACTGGATTTAAATTGTTGCCCTTTTAATTAATTCTGGGTCTTGTGAGGTCAGACATACCTTGGCTCTATGGAAATTATGGCCTGGGACTGTATCTTTCCAGCATACTAACGGATTTAAATTGTTGCCCTTTTAATTAATTCTGGGTCTTGTGAGGTCAGACATACCTTGGCTGTATGGAAATTATGGCCTGGAACTGTATCTTTCCAGCATACTAAACCCCCTGCAGTTCTATCTCTCTGACCAGTAAGTGGGCCTGTGCCAATCACAAGGCAGATCAGCTGCCCATTCTGCACCCCAATGTCCTTCTGGTAGGCCAGCCTCCGACCTGCATTCCAAACATTTTCCATGGGTGGACCATGCACGAGTCCCTTGCAATGTCTAAGCAGACTCTGAGTGATTCCTTTCTTCAATTGGCTGCAGTCTCTCACTCCTATGTGGGTCCACTGACAGGTTCCATAGGGAGAACTGTCAGTGGTCTCATGCCTGGGGGCTGGTATGATGCATGCTGAGTACCTCTTTTCCCATTCAGACTCCAGGCAACATCATGAAAAGGGCCTGTTTGCAGCTTTTGCTGACTCCTGCTCCATATGCTGCAGCTTTTTCCTGCCTCTCACAGGGCTGGTCTTGAAGCAGCTGGGACTTGAGTCTGAGTGGTTTCTTCTGCCCTTGCTTTGGCTTTCCCTGCCTTTATGAACTCTGCATATCTCTCCTCCTGATCAGGATGGCAGTCTTTGCTTTTTAACAGTTGTGAATTGGTCGATTGTGGGAGAAGAGTGATGCTGGGGATGATCTATTCTACCATCTTAATGATGCCCTTTTTCCTACTTCTTTTGATTTTTAGAAAAGTTTTGCTTTTCTTCTAGTAGTTATCTTTTTTCTAATGTCTTTTGAAATGTCTTCAATCTACTTTTCCCTTTCTGAGGCTTCTACTATTTGGTTTGTCAACTCTGATACACTTTGCACATATTACCTATAAAATGATTAATTTTTTCTACTCCGCATCTTCTCTTCACCTTCCCCTTCCATTTTTCTTAGGGGTTGGTTTATTTCAACTTTGTCAGAACATATAACACTTAGATACCCTTTCTTCACTGTTTGTTTTAATCTTAGAGTTACACTGAAATATATTCAATGTATACCATCAGTCCATTTGCCAGAGTTTCTCCAGCCTTCTTTTGGTTCTATAAAGCTCGCCTTCTAGTTATATTTGTGAATGCAAGACTCCTCGAGTTCTCCTACTGTATCTTCAAAACTGCTTTTATATAGTCTTGGTAACTGAAGAATAACTTGTCTAGATATAAAATCTTTGACTCACATTTTCTGTTGCTTTAAAAAAAAAAAATTGTTCCAAAGTTGTCTTGCTTTTTATCTTGCTGTCAAGAACTCTGATTTAACTTTATTTCTTTCCCTTGTAAGTTATTTGGTCTTTATGCCTGGAAGCCCAGAGGGCTTTTGTTTGTTTGCTTGTTTTTGTTTTTGTTTATCAGTAAAGTCTAAAAATTTTACTGGGATATATCTCTAAGTTGACCACTCTGGGTTATTTTTACCAGGTAGATTTCTACATATAGATTCAGGGTTGTTTTGTTTGTTTGTTTGTTTATTTGTTTTCTCTGGAAGGTTTTCTTGAATTATAACTTCAAAGAACATTTCTGTTCCATTGTTTTGTTTCTCTTATTCAAGAAGCCCACTTTTATATATGTGAGATCATCTTTTTTTATCTTCTATAGCTACCACTTTCTGATTTTTTTCTCTTTATTTTATTTTCATTCTCTTGGCTATTTTAACTCCCTTCTTTATTTTCCCATGCTATATTTTTCATTGATTTTGTTCTCTTAGTCACCTTATAGTTTAGTCCTCACTCCTGAGATTTTTTTTTTTTCTGTTTCTTTCTGGAGATCATTTAATTCTCACATTCTTTTTCCCTTCTAATTTTTTGAGTTTCTTATTGGCCTATATTTTTCATTGATTTTGTTCTCTTAGTCACCTTATAGTTTAGTCCTCACTCCTGAGATGATTTTTTTTTTTTCTGTTTCTTTCTGGAGATCATTTAATTCTCACATTCTTTTTCCCTTCTAATTTTTTGAGTTTCTTATTGGCATGTATTTCTTAATATATGCAAATGTTTATTTAATTATACTTAGTTCCAGTTTACTTTTCATGAATTTTTTAGAAGACTTTATCAATGGAAATGTTTTGATTAATATTTTTCATCTTCTTTGTATAGTAACTTTCATGGTGGTTGTCAGCTATTTTTTCTTTATTTTAAATGTCCTGTATTTTAATAGATTCACAATAAGAAATAATTCTATGTTGACAGTTGTGAGACATTTCGTGGCTTATCAGTTTTCTTAGCTCAAGAGCACCCTTTTTTGTTGGTATAATTAAGTGTAATTTCCTTACTAAATGGCACAATTTATGAACAGGAGGATTGGTTTGTCTTTTTATTTAGTGATTCTCCTTTGTTTATTTGGATTCTTATTTTCCACTGTATTTTCCCTTATTTTCTTCACCACCAAGTCCCTATAATTCCCCACAAGTGGAAGCCTACCAAAATTTCCATCTTAGGTTCCCCATATTTTCAAGCCACTTCTTTTTGACTTCTAGAAGCCAGCATTCTGATACGCACAGTAATATCTTTTTAAAAATCTATATTCCATCACCACTAAGCACCATTCCATTCCCTTTCCCATGATGTCTCCACTCCACTTTCTATTTTGCAGTATGCCCCAAAGTTGTTTTTGCTGGCTTATTTTATTTTCCTTCTCTTATGTAAATGAAATTTATGATAATCTTTATCTCCTAGCTATGTTGTGAGCATGCGTCTGTGTGATTTTGCTTGCTCTCCTTATCTGTATAGTTTTGGGGAGATTTATGTAGAATTTTAGATTCAGGTGGCTGTAATTTTTCTTAAATCATAATTTTTTTAGGGTCCTATTCTAGAATTCTTCTCTTTTTATTTTTACAAACTCTCTCTGAATGACCTCAACCATTTCTATTTCTTCAATTAAAACTTACAAACTGATGACTATCAAATTTTATTTTATGTCTGGGCTTCACATTTTTGTTAATGGCCAACAGGATATCTCAATAGGACATACCACAGTTACTCTCCACTTAACATGTACAAAACTAAACTATCTTTCACTCTTCACCCCATCCCATACTTACTCCTCCTGCCATGTTCCCTGTCCTAGTAAATGGTGCCACATCACCCTCCCCAGCATGCCTTGCCATGGTCACCTAAGACAGAAAGCTCCCTGTCACTCTGGCCCTAGTTGGTCTCCAAGTACCGATGATTCTCCCTCCAAAATATCTCAAACCTGTCCTCCACCTATCTCCAAATTCTGTAGTTTATGGCAGCACTACTTGACTGGATTAGTATAATAGCCTCCTAACTGTAGTTTCTACTTTCACTTTGCCTCTTCCACTTCACAGTCCACATAATTTTGATAAACCTTTAATTTAATTATGTCACTCCCCTTCAAAAGGCTCCTTTGCCTTCATGATGTAGTCTATCTCTCTTAAGATGGTCTAAATGACCGTATATAATCTCATGACTGCTTACCTCTCTAGACTTCTTTCTTACCAGCCTCTGCCCTCACCTCTTCCCTTTCCCTATGAAACACACAGAAACAGAAACACAGTGGCTGACTGTAATCTCCAGAAATGGCCAAGCAGTATTTGTAGTCCCACAGGCTGTTCCAAAAGCATGCCACTCCCCACCCCCCACAGAACTGATGTCTAATTTTTCTGCCCTTGAATATTGTCCAGCCCTAGTGACTCACTTCTAATGAATGAATTTCTGTGGCAGTGATGCCCGCCTTGGCCGTACAGCAGCAGTAAAGTCTAAAAATTTTACTGGGATATATCTCTAAGTTGACCACTCTGGGTTATTTTTACCAGGTAGATTTCTACATATAGATTCAGGGTTGTTTTGTTTGTTTGTTTGTTTATTTGTTTTCTCTGGAAGGTTTTCTTGAATTATAACTTCAAAGAACATTTCTGTTCCATTGTTTTGTTTCTCTTATTCAAGAAGCCCACTTTTATATATGTGAGATCATCTTTTTTTATCTTCTATAGCTACCACTTTCTGATTTTCTCTCTCTCTCTCTCTCTCTCTCTCTCTCTCTCTCTCTCTCTATCTCTCTCTCTCTCTCTCCTCTCTCTCTCCTACCTATTTATCTCAGGACCTGTGCCTTTGGAGCCCTGAATGACCATGTAAGAAGTCCAGCTACCATACTAAATATATTTTGTTGAGAAATCATGTAGAGATAGAGAGAGATAATCAAATATTCCCAGCTTTTCCAACCCCAGCAGTTTCACAATTTGAGTCTTCCCAGCCTAGGCACCAGACATGAAAGTAAATTAATCCTCAGATGATTTCAGCTCCAAGGCTTTGAGCCACACCTATAGTGAGTGGAGCATATGCAAACATTCTCATTAAGCCTTACCTAGACTGCAGATTTATGAGTGAAGTAAATATTGTTCAAGTCTTAAAATTTAAGCCGTGAAGTTGTGAGATGGTGTGTTACACAAAAACAGAGAACTAAAACAAGCACTCACACATCACCCAGCTGTATTAAACTGTTTTTAATTTTTAGGTATTTATTGGTCTCTTTCGATGTACCCTGTGCCTGGAACATTCCCACTATTTCTCCTAGCCTCATTCCTTCAGCTGTGTACTGCTTTTTTTTCCTTCAGGATTCAGTATAGAAATTGCTTTTGAAGTCTTTCCTAATTCTCCCATGATTGTGTTGGATATCCCCATGTGCCTTTATAGCACCTATATTTGCCTCAAATATTAATTGTAATTGACAGTTTGCTTGCATTTATTCCTTATAAGTCAATATGGCCCATGAAGTCTAGAACTTCATTGTATTTTTGGATAAATAAGTGAAAATAAAATAGATGATAAACTGAGTTAAGAAATCTAAATCATGCCTGTGTCAATACCAAGAAAACTATTACATAAAATTTATAACAGTGTCTCCAATAGAATATCTACTATATGTTAATTGCTATGCAAAGCACTTTAATTGTACTATCTCATTTAAATGTCAATGAGGGCCGGCCCCATGGCTCACTTGGGAGAGTGTGGTGCTGCTAGCGCCGAGGCCGGGGGTTCAGATCCTACATAGGGATAGCTGGTGCACTCACTGGCTGAGCGTGGTGCTGACCACACCATGCCAAGGGTTGTTTGTGATCCCCTTACCAGAGCGTGGTGCTGACCACACCATGCCAAGGGTTGTTTGTGATCCCCTTACCAGTTAAATAAACAAACAAACGAACGAACGAATGAATGAAAAATAAATAAATAAATAAATAAATGTCAATGAAACCCTGTAAGAGACACAGTTACAAATACAATTTTGCTGTGTTGGTTTAAATTCCAGCTTCACTCAACTTTTCTAGCTCTGAAGCATTGATCAAATCAGTTGAACTCTCTGAGCTTCAGTTTCCTCATCTGCAAAACAAAGATTAAATAATTTTGATATGAGGATTAAACGAAATTATGTGTATATTATGCCTGATAGTTTATAGGTATTCCATAAATTATATTTATATAATTCTCATTTTTTAAATGAAGAAACTGAGACACTTTAGAAAATTAAATAAATTTCTCAGGGTCATTGCAAGACGTATAGCTGGAATTCCTTCTCAAGTCTGTTCATCTGTGGAGCCCATGCCCTGAAGCATGCCCTGGTACTCCACTCACCCTTCTTCTTATTTCATTCTTTGGCACTGCAGTGGATTGAATTGCGTCCCCTTCCCCAAAGTTTAATGAGGTTGGTCTCCACTGTGACAGTATTAAGAGGGCGGGAAATCATATTATGGTGATTGAAAGGTTGAGCCTTGAAGAGGTGATTAAGTTGATGGTTTAATGTCAGTCAGAGGCATGGTTCTGAGTGTTTTAAAAGAGAGCACATGAGTTTTCTCTCTCTGCTCTGCCATTTTCTGCCATGTGAGACTCCTGCATTACTGTAAAGCCACCACCAAAGAAGACTTTCACCAGATGTGTTCCCTGGATTTTGAATTTCCCAGCCTCCAAAATTGTAAGCAATAAATTTCATTTTCTTACAAAGTACCCAGTTCCAAGTATTTTGTTATAAGCAACAGATACAGACTAATATAGGCATCGGCCCATTACATTCCCTGGTCTAGAAATTCATACTTTTAGATGACAGAAATTCAAGCAGAGAATTGAGCAAACAAACTCACTGAATGAGGGATTATAAATGAAAGTATTGTATTATAGTTGACTATTATTATAGTTTAGTTAAGCAGTAAACAATGTTTGCATGTTATAATAATTTAAGCACTGACTTGGTCTAACCAAAATTCTCATATTACTGCGTTGAGGGGAGATGGAGCTGAGGGGAGTGAGAGGGGTTTGGAATGATAGGCCTTAATCTACCATGGTAGGAAGTTAATAAATAATGTCTAAAATTCATAAACCCATGCTGGCTGGTTGGCTCAGTTGTTTATAAAATTCATAATCCAAGAAATAGCTGTATGGCCATATTATGCAGAAATAAAAAATAAGCATAAATGAAATTCTTGAAAGTAGTTGCCCTGTGAGCAACATGACCTAGAAGAAGGTAGAAGAGAGGTGTAGGAAAAGACTAATATTTCCATTCCAAACTCATAAGAAATATCTGACTTTATAAACAGGAATATGTATTTGATTAAAAATAATTAAAATAGATTTTGATACATCTGGAATTTGTATTGGTGAGTGGAGGGAGATGAAGATCTAACATCATAGTCTTCCAACTGCCTGTCCAGTTGTTATCTAGGCCAATTTTAATTACAGTTCTCTCCATTTTCTCAAATATTTGTTGTTTGTTATTACACACACACACACACACACACACACACACACACACACACACACAGTCCTTCTTTCTCTTCAACGTCAATGCCATGCACGACCTTGCATTTATTCAAGTCATGTGTGGGATGACCAAAGAGGTCACAAACATCAGGTGCAATATGAAAACTGAGTCTTTAGAGGATTTAGATGATGGACACACTGAGAACATTTGCTTCACATAAATATCTCCTGTACTTTTCCACATGCTCTCTATTTAATATGAGTTAAAATAGTCTAGCACAAAAATGGCCAATAAGTGCAGGAAAAAGTATTCTACATCATTAGTCATTGGGGGGAAATGCAAATTAAAACCACAATGAGATACCACTGCATACCCACCAGAATGAGTAAGATTAAAAAGAGCTATAAAGTAAATGTCAGTAAGGATTTGGAGAAACTGCAATTCTCATAAATTGATGATGGGAATATAAAATGGTGCAATCACATGGGAAAATGTTGGAGAAGTGTCTACTGAAATTAACTGAACATCTACTCCTATGACCAGTAATTCCAGTCATGGGTATTTAGCCAAAATAAGTTAAAAAAATACATTGGCAAAAAGATTTGTACAACAATGTTTAAATCACTTCATTTATAATAACTAAAAACTGG
This sequence comes from Galeopterus variegatus, assembly GCF_000696425.1. Lineage (NCBI taxonomy): Eukaryota > Metazoa > Chordata > Mammalia > Dermoptera > Cynocephalidae > Galeopterus > Galeopterus variegatus. The sequence goes on along the minus strand of NW_007726678.1, from coordinate 326,744 downwards.
GAACAGCTGAGGTGTCCAGTAATAGAACAAATAAACTATGGTATATTCATACAATGAAATACCACTCAGAAATTTAAAAAAAAGAAAACTACTGATAAAAACAACAAAGATGAATCTCAAAAACACTGTGATGATTGAAAGAAGCTGTTATAGGCTGAATTGTGTTCCTCCCAAAATTCCTGTGTTGAAATTCTAACCCTCAGTACCTCAGAATGTGACTGTATTTAAAGACAAAGCCTGTAAAGAGGTTATTGAGTAAAATAAGGACATATGGGTGGGCCCTAATCCAATATGCTGGTGTCCTTAGAATGAGATATTAGGACACAGACAACATATGGACCAATGGGTGACTGAGGTCACAGTGAGAAGGTGGCCACCTGCAAACCAAGCAAAGAGAGGCCTCAAAAGAAGCTAAACTTGTCAACACTGATCATAGACTGTAGTCTACAGAACTAAAGCAATACATATCTGTTAAGTCACTTGGACTGTGGCATTTTTTTATGTTAGCCCTAACAAACTAATACAGAAGCCTTACACAAAAGAATACATACTGAATGATTCCAATTATATGAAATTCTATAAAAGGCAAAACTATTCTGTGATGAATAAAATTGGAACAGTGGTTACCTCTGAGAGTTGGAGAGGAGACTAACTGGGGAAGGGGCATTGCAGCACTTTTGGAGGTAATGGTAAAGAGACTTGGGTTACACAAGTATATACATTTGTCAAGATGCATGAATATCTTCATAAGATTTCTGCACTTCAAGGCTGACCTGTTAGCTCAGTTGGTTAGGGTGCAACCTTGTAACACCAAGGTCATGGGTTCAGATCCCCATACCAGCCAGCCACCAAAAGAAAGAAAAGAAATTTGTGCATTTCATTGTGTATTAATGCTACATCAAAAGAGAAAAACTGTAAAAGAATCAGTGGGACTACCTCTGATATCAGAAGCCACACTGTTCCCGTTTCTTCTCTTTTCACTGCAACCATAAACCCAAGCACCAGCTATGCTATTGATGACCTGCATTTGGATGCCTGCTAAAACCAATCGAGGTAAAATTCACTGACTGAAATGCTTCCGTCATGATTATTATCCAAGAGAGATTAGCTAAAGAATGAGGCTGAGTTAAGAGGAGACAAATTTTTATTCTGAGTAGGGAAAATCAAAACCCAATCATACCACTGGCCAAACATATTTGATCTTCAGTTGAGATGAATTTGATGGATTGAAAAACTCAGTATATAAGTCTATAATATAATGTGCCCTGAGGTGGACATTATTGGGCTGAGAGAGGCTAATTCTCAAAAGTATTTGAGGAGCATGGAAATAGAAATTTGCAAGAGACCAAATGATAGCAGCTGCATCTGTTCGTGGTAGGTAGTCCGGCATCCTTCTGGAAGAAAATGAAGAAACCTCTGGATTCTAGTTTGAAGTTCAGGTACATTTTGGATAAAGGGGAAGAAAATCTCTGAACTTCTACCTATGTGCTACTACTGGTAGGTTGTCTAGCTTGTATTCTAGACATTAATATGTGACTTGTTGAGAAATTATACTCTTTGTGACATTGAGGAGATCCAACATTAATTTCTCAAATTGTCTTAAGGTATCTGCTACATAATCTCTTTAGCATTTTGACTTTTTTTGGCCCAATATCAGGTTTCATTTGCCTCCCAGTGAGTTAAATCCTTTTTCCGTCACTAAGCCTCTCAACCCAAAGGAAGTAAGTGGGAAGCTGTGGCGAAGGATGAGCCAGAGGGTTGTGCCTCCCTCCACAAGTCTGATCTTAGAGGAGGAAAAAAAACATGGTCCTGAATCTATGAGATTTGCAATGAGGCATAACATGGGATCTTTAACTTTGTTACTAGAGTCCTTTTCACAATTGTCAACTTTTTTTTTATTAGTATATTCATGGAGTACTAAGCTGACAGTCACCACTTGTGCACAAGATGTGATGGTCAGATCAATACTGGCAGCATGCCCATTACCACAAATTGAGATTGTTCCTCATGTCCCCTACCCAATTAATCCCCGACATCCCTCCCCAACCCCACTCTGCAACCCTGGTTATGCTCTCTCCCTCTGCAAGTCCAACACACCATTGTGTTTCTTTCTTTCCTTCTTTCTCTCTTAGCTCCCGCTTATGAGTGAGGACATGTGGTATTTTTTCCTCTGACTGGCTTATTTCACTCAACATAATTTTCTGAAAGCTCATCCATGTTTCTCCAGATGGCAGAATTTCATTCTATTTTATGGCAGAGTAGTATTCTTGGTGTATATATATACCACATTTTCCATATCCAGTCATCCATCAATGGACATTTAGATTGGTTCAATATCTTGGCTATTGTAAATAGAGCTGTGATGAATGTTAGAGTGCAGGTATCTTATGGCAGAGTAGTATTCTTGGTGTATATATATACCACATTTTCCATATCCAGTCATCCATAAATGGACATTTAGATTGGTTCAATATCTTGGCTATTGTAAATAGAGCTGTGATGAATGTTAGAGTGCAGGTATCCCTTCAAATTGATGATTTCCATTCCTTTGAGTATAAATATAGAAGTGAGATTGTTGTATCATTTGGTAGATCCATATGTAGTTTGAGAAATCTCCATACTATTTTCCATAGTTGTACTAATTTATAGTCCCACTAACAGTGCAGGAGAGTTCCCTTCTCTCCACACCCTTGCCAGCATTTGTTACTTTCTGTCTTTTTTATTATAGCCAGTCTAACTGGAGTGAGGTGATACCTCAATGTGGTTTTAATTTGTGTTTCCCTGATGATTAGTGATATTGAGCATTTTTTCAGTGCCTATTGGCCATTTGTATGTCTTCCTTAGAAAAATGTCTATTCAGCTCCTTTGCCCATTTTTAATTGTGTTATTTGTATTTTCACTGTGTAATTGCTCAAGTTCCTTATATATTCTGGATATTAATCCCTTGTCAGATGTATAGCTTGCAAATATTTTCTCCCACTCTGTAGGTTATTTCGCTCTGTTGATTATTTCCTTCACTGTGCTTTTTAGTTTGATAGTCCCATTTGTTTATTTTTCCTTTTGTTCCTTGTGCTTTTGGGCACTTGTTCATAAAGCCTGTGCCCAGTCCTAATTCCTGACGTGTTTCCTCTATATTTTCTCTTAGTAATTTTACAGTTTTAGGTCTTATACTTCAGTCTTTAATCCACTTTGAGTTGTTTTGGTGTATGGTGAAAGGTGTAGGTCTAGTTTCGTTCTTCTGCCTATGGATATCCAATTTTCCCAGAACCACTTACTGAGGGGGTGGTCTTTTCCCCAATGTATGTTTTTGTTTCTTTTGTCAAATATCAATTGGCTGTAAGTCTGTGAGTTAATTTCTGGGTTCTCTTCTGTTTCACTGGTCTGAGTGTCTATTTTCATGCAAGTACCATGCTTCTTTGGTTACTGTAGCTTTGTAGTATAATTTGAAGTCAAGTAGTATTATGCCTCTAACTTACTGATTGATTGATTGAATGAATGATTGCATAGGATTGTTTTGGCTATTTAGGGTCTTTTGTTGTTCCATATGAATTTTAGGATTTTTTTTTTCTATTTCTGTGAAGGATGTCACTGGTATTTTGATGGGGATTGAATTGAATCTGTACATCAGTTTGAGTAGTATGAACACCTTCACAGTGTTAATACTTCCAACCCAAGAGCATGGAATGTCTTTCCATCTTTTGTGTTTTCTTTAATTTCTTTCTAGAAATTTTTTACTAACAATAGTAGTGTTTAGTTCTCATTGTACAGATATTTCACCTCCTTGGTTAAATTGATTCCTAGGGGTTTTTTTGGTTTTTTTTTTTTTTTTTTTGGTGACTATTGTAAGTGGGCTTACTTTCTTAATTTCTCTTTCTGTTAGCTCAATATTGGAGAATATAAATGCGACTGATTTGGGAGGTTTATATTGTATCCTGCAACATTACTGAAATTATTAACCAACTCTAAGAGCTTTTTGATAGAGACTTTATGTTCTTCCATATATTGGATCATGTCATCTGCAAACAGGGACAGTTTTACTTCATCTTTTCCAATCTGGATACTCTTTATTTCTTTCTCATGCCTGATTTCTCTGGCTAGTACCTCCAGTACTATGTTAAATTGGAGTGGTGAGAGTGGGCATCTTTGTTTTGTTCCTGTTCTTAAGGGAAAAGCCTTCAGTTTTTCCCCATTCAGGATGATATTGGCCATGGGCTTGTCACAGATGGTTTTTATCATGTTGAGATACTTCCCTTCTATACCTAAATTGTTGAGAGTCTTTATCATGAAGGGATGTTGCATTTTGTCAAATGCTTTTTCAGCATCTATTGAGATAATCATATGTTTTTTTGTCCTTCATTTTGTTGATGTGGTGCATCACATTTATTGACTCCTGTACGTTGAACCATCCTTGCTTTTCTGAGATGAATCCCATTTGATCAAGGTGTATATTTTTGTTAATGTGTGGCTGTATTTGGATTGCTAGTATTTTATTGAGGATTTTTGTGTTATTTTCATCAGAGATATTGGTCTGTAGTTTTCTTTTTTGATATGTATTTTGGTATCATGGTGATGCTGGCCTCATAGAATGAGTTTGGGAGAGTGGCCTCTGTTTCAATATTTTTGAATGGTTTGAAGAGAATTGGTATTAATTCCTCTTTAAATGGTTGGTAGAATTCAGCAATAAAGCCATCCAGTCCTGGGCTTTTCTTTGTTGGGAGATTGCTGATTACTGCTTCAATCTCATTGCTTTTATTGATCTGTTCAGGTTTTTGGTGTCTTCTTGGTTCAGTCTTGATAGTTTGTATGTGTCCAGAAATTTATCCATTTCCTCCAGATTTTCAAATTGTGGGCATATAGTTGTTTATAGTAGTCTCTGGTGAATTTTTGTATTTCTGTGGAATCAATTGTAATGTCTCCTTTTTCATTTTTGATTTTTATTTGGGTCTTCTCTCTTCTTCTTCTTTTGTTGTTGTTGTTGTTATTGTTGTTGTTGTTGTTGTTGTTGTTAACCTAGCCAGCGGTTTGTCTATTTCTTTATCTTCTCAAAAAAACAACTTTTTGTTTTATTAACCTTTTGTATTGTTTATGGGTCTTTATATTATTTAGTTCTGCTCTAATCTTAATTATTTCTTTCCATCTACTAATTATGGGAATGGATTGTTCTTGTTCTAATTCTTTTAGGAGTAAAATTAGGTTGTTTACTTGAAATCTTTCTACTTTTTTAATGTAAGAATTTATTGCTATAATCTTCCCTCTTAATACTGCTTTTGCAGTATCCCACAGGTTTTGATATGATGTGCTTTATTTTCATTGTTTTCTAGAAATTTTTTGATTTCTTGTTTAATTTCTTATTGGACCCATAGGTGATTCAGAAGCCTGTTTAATTTCCATGTATTTGTATAGAATCCAGATTTTTGTTTGTTATTAATATCTAGTTGTTATCTATGGTGATCTGAAAAGATAGTTGAGATGACTTCTATTTTTCTAAAGTTTTTGAGATTTGACTTGTGATCTAACATGGTATATCTTGGAGAAAGTTAATGTGTGCTGATGAAAAGAATGTACATTCTGTAGTTCTTGGATGAATTGTTCTGTAATTACTTGCCTGGTCCAATTGGCCTAAAGTGTAGTTTCAATCCTGTGTTTCTCTGTTGATTTGTTTTCTGGATGATCTGACCAATGATGAGAGGGGAGTGTTCAGGTCCCTCACTATTATCATATTGCGTCTATCTCTTTCTTTATGTCTAATAGTGTTTGCTTTATATATCTGGATGCTACAGTGTTGGGTGCTTATGTATTGATGATTGTTATGTCTTCTCACTTGATCAATCCCTTTATCATTATACAGTGGCCTTCTTTGTCTCTTTTTATGGTTTTGGTATAAAGTCAATTTTATTCAATATAAGAATAACTACTCCTGCTATTTTTGGTTTCCATTTGCATGGTATGTCTTTTTCCATTTATTCACTATTAGCCTATGTGCATCTTTACTGGTGAGATGAGTCTCTTGAAGACAGCACACAGTTGAGTCTTGCTTTTTGATCCAACCCATCAGTCTGTGTCTTTTGAGTGGAGAGTTTAATCCATTTACATTTAGGGTTGTTATTGTGAGGTATCATCTTGTTCGTGGTATTTTATGGCTTTTTTTCTTAGATATTTTGAGTATCATTTGTTCCTTTCTTCTCCCTTGATTATTGGTTCTTCCATGTTTGTGGGAGTTTTTTGAGGTGGTAAGATTTACTTTCATCTTTCTCATTTCCATTTGTGTTTTACTGGTTGGTTTTATTCTTACTTGTGTATTTGCAGTAGTGACTATTGTTTTACAGATTCCAGATGCAGGAATCCCTCGAGAATTTCTTACAGGACTGGTTGTGTGGTGATGAGTCTCACAGTTTTTGTTTGTCTGAAAAATGCACTATTTCTCCCTCATTTCTGAAAGATGGCTTTGATGGATATAGTATTCTTGGCTGGCAGTTTTATTCTTTTGGTATTTTGAATATGTCATCCCATTTTCTTCTTGCCTGTAGAGTTTCAGTTGAGTAGTCTGCTGTTAGTCTGATGATGGCTCCCTTATAAGTGACTTAATGCTTTTCTCTTGCTGCTTTTAGGATTCTCCTTTTGTCTTTGAGCTTTGCCAATTTGACTGTATTGTGTCTCAGAGAGGATCGTTTTGGATTGAAACTGTTTGGGGATCTTTGAGCTTCCTGGACCTGAAGTCTGTATCTCTCCCTATACCTGGGAAGTTTTCCATTATTATTTCATTGAATAGATTTTCAATGCCTTTATTTTTCTCCTCCCCTTCAGAAACACCCATGATTCAGTTGTTTGTGCACTTAAGGTTGTCTGCTAACTCTCTTAGAGATTCTTCATTTTTAAAAAATCTTTTTGTCTTTTTCTTATCTGCCTGAATTATTTCACAAAGACCCTCTTCAATTTCAGACATTCTTCAGCTTGTTATAATCTGCTTCTTAAGCTCTTGGTTGTGTTTTTTGTTTCATTGAATGTGTCTTTCAGTTCCAGGAGTTCTGCTACATTATTTTGTAAGGTATTAAATTTTTATAAATTTCAGCCTTTATACCTGGATATTTTTTCTCATTTCATTGTGTTGTTTTACAGAGTCCTCTTTTATCTCATTGAGTTTCCTTACGATAGTTACTTAGAATTCCTTTATGGTCATTTCAAGTGTTTCCTGTTCTATAGGGTCTGGTACCTGAGAGTTACTGAATTCTTTTGGTGGCATAATATTTTATGATTTTTTTTCATATTTCTATTATCTCTACATTGATTTTTGGTTATCTGGCAGATCAGTTGCTTCTTCTGTTAATCTGGAATGGACCTTGACAACAAAGACTTCTTCCTCATTTTGCAGGTTCGTCCAGTGACTCTCCTTGTGTCAATGAAGTCAAATGTGAGTGCGCCACCTGCCCAGTGGTCGTGGATGTTATTAAGGCAGTGAGCCATCCTTGCAACAGTATTAGCTACAGTGGTAGCTATTTTAGAGCACTTCCACAGAAGCTGTGAAGCCTTATGACAGTGTAGTGGTGCACAGGGTCCTGCCTTCTGTGTGGGTGCGGCAGGCCTAGCCAGGTGGCTGTCCTGTTCTGCTGGGTACCTCCCCCATCAGCAGCAGTGTGTCATGAGGGTCCTGCTTTCTGCACAGGTGGGGAGGGCTTGGGTGGGTGGCTGGCCTGTTCTCCTTCCTGCCTGGGTGCCTCCCTCATTAGCAGCAGCATGTTGCAGGGTCCTGCTTTTCTCATGGATGGGGCAGGAGTCTGGTGAGTGGCTGGCCTGTTCTCCTGCTTGGTTGGGTGCCTCCTCAATATGTGGTGGCTAACAATTGTCAACTTTTATAATAAACATTTGTCTAGCTTTCAAAATACATGAAGGAAAACCTGTCTACCTTTCAAATGATAGCACTTCTAAAGAAATCTCTTACTGTTTGAACTCCTCACTTTTCTCCTATTTCTTCTCCTGTAAATGAAAAGATACTGCTTAGGATTGTCTAGAACCTCAGCATGGTCCTTAGGTTGAAGTCTGCTCTAAATCTGTGGGATTATCCCAATCTTCATCTGGAAGAGTCCAATACTGGCTGCAACAACCAACACCTAGTTATAATTTCAAAGACTTTATGAGGTCCCACAAAATGCAAACCCTCATTCTTCCAGGTGCTATATTTCTATAAAGGATATAAAAGAGAATTATATTCTAAATCCCCTTTATATCTTTCTAAGAGTACTAATACATAAATACATAAACAAGTCCTTAAATAAATAAAAAAAAAATTTTTTGTGTCTTTTTTTTGTGACTGGTAAGGGGATCACAACCCTTGGCTTGGTGTCGCCTGCACTGCGCTCAGCCAGTGAGCGCACCAGCCATCCCTATATAGGATCCGAACCCATGGTGGGAGCGCCGCTGCCACGGGGCCGGCCCTAAATAAAAATTCTTAAAAATGTTACAAAACAGACTGATATGTAGAATCTAAATCAGAAAAGTGATGTGAATAATATTATTATTGCTCCCTGAAGTTTCTAATCACTATAATGTCCTGTCGATTTTTACTCTGAGTACACACTGGATTGGGAATTTTGCTCCATTTATAAACTTAGATGTGACAATACTTCAAAGACAATCTGTTCCTTTGTACATATATATATTTTATCAAGTTTATTTCTGTTTGGTCATCCATTACTTCACACAGACTTTCATCAAACACTGATCACCCCAAATAAAGCCCATAATTAATTGATGCCTCAGCTAACTTTTTTTTTCAAATCCTCCTATTCCTTAGATGCAATTATACATGAAACCCATTAATTGTCCTAATAAAATAACTGTGCTATTATGCTTTATCTCAGTCCATACCAACTGGGCCTGGCAAATTCCAGGAATAGAAAAGACACAATTAATAACCCAATAACTATAGGACTTTATAATCTAAGCTCCAAGAAATAAGTAAATGGATATCCTTTGACTCTGTGTCCTTGATCACATTTTAGAGTGACTAAGTATTGTTTCTCAGGATATGGCAATATAGAAAGTAAATGAAACATCTTAATCCCTGAAGTATCCATGAAAACAATTTTACCACATCCAAACTCTCAGGCCCCTTTACAATCCAGGCTAATAGAAAAATAATAATAATTTAATACACACCAAATTTCAGCTAATATCACAAGCTATTGAATCAATATAATAAAACCATACTGTTCTCTGTACTGATCCAATTTCCAGAAGACTTTAATATGATAAGTCTCAATGTGCATACATTGATTGACAAGATACAATTTCTTTTTGCATGAAATCAATTTAATAGATAACTGAACATTACATTCTTCAAATATTCATTAGGTAATAGCACAATGCTGGTAGGTAACACAGGTCGTGTCAGTGGCTCATCCAAGTTTTCTTCTACAGAAAATCTAAATTTATTAGATCATTCAGCTCATATTCTCTCCAGGCCTTTCTCTGCAGAGTGGATGAAAAAAGAAACATAGTTTCTTAAATTCATTTATCAATATAACTTCAAGATATTAAATGCAATCTCTGTGATAAATCTAAATGTAATTTCACATATATTTTTCAGGGGTCATTATTATTAAATATTCAAACTCATTCCATTGCAGTATCCTCACCTGGAAGTGCCAAAATGTGAAATGATTTCCTTCTAAAACTTAATATGAATTTCATTAACACTGCTGAAACCATCAACAAATACTTATTACAGCAAGCTAAAAAACAGGCCTAAGCTGGTTTGGATGGAAAGACAATTTCTACTACTACCACTAAAGATTAATAACAAAGAAAAGAATTAACAGCTCTTTATTCAAAATCGTGGGGAAAATAGTTTCTTTTAAAAACATATATCAGATAGAAAATAGGCTGAAACCAATCTTGACCATACCCACTGGCTATCCCATGTCTTGATTTAACAATATCCATAGGGAAAAACACAGTCTCCTCTTTTCCCTTGAGCAATTTCCCCAGTTATCAAATTCATTCTGACTTAAATCACGAAATGACTCATAAAGCTCATATCTGTTTCTAAAAGATAGTTCTGAATGGAAGGCTCAAAAACATGTGACAAGAGTAAGTAAAAATATTTTGGGAAATTGTTGCCCACGGTGAGATTTTTGAAAAAGAAATGATAAAGCATAAATAACCATTGAAAGCTAGACAACCCCAGGATGTCACAGCCTAGCATCAGGCTGACAAATACAGCAAGGAATGAGAAAACCCAAACAGAAAAATTCCCACATACTCAATCATTATCTGCTAGGTGATAAACTTATATAGCTATATATAAATGGACATATAACAATAAAAATATCTTGTTATTAGAGACATTACAAAGAATATTAGAAGAAATATGACAATCTGGTAATTTTAAACACTAAGTTTTATTGCCTTGGGGAATTCATGTAAATAAAGGTACTAAGGAAATTGTTAACATTTTTATTGCTTCACAGTACAAGTTCTTTATATCTTGTAGATTCCAAAGAGCCCCTTGGGTTGGATCTACAATTATAACATACAATCATCTTCATAAAATAAAACTATCCCAAGAAAAGATCCTTTGTTTTAGACTTGTTTAGCATCTGCCTAAAATGGGTAAGTAAAGCATTCCCAATCCAGTTTAGACAACTAATCCTAAAAGAGACTGTAAGAATAATTTCCTGCCTGACACCAAACAGTGAATTCCTTTATCCTCTTAAATTTAAGAATAGTCAATCTGTGAATGTGACTTTGAAATTCAATGTCACAATTTTAATTTCATCACATAATATACATGAAAACATACAAAATAGAAAATACATATAATAAAAACTAAGATGTTTAGATAACCTGTTGTCTTTTTTTTTTTTTTAATTCTGTAATTTAATTTTAATCTTGTGAAAAAGTCCACCTAAAGGTATTAAGATCATTTATGTTCAGAAATATGGTTTTGTTTTTTTTTTTTTATTTTGTCAATATACTTGTGAAAAAGTCCACCTAAAGGTATTAAGATCATTTATGTTCAGAAATATGGTTTTGTTTTGTTTTTTTTTATTTTGTCAATATACACTGGGAATATATCCAAAGGAATGGAAATCATCAAGTCGAAGGTATACTTGTTTCCCAATG
>NW_007726678.1:312439-315158 GCF_000696425.1 Galeopterus variegatus | reverse complement strand
CATGTTCTCACTCATTGGTGGGAGCTAAAAAAAAAAAGAAAAACAAACAAACTAATTCACCTGTTGTCTTCATATATAAGGAATTTTGACTAGTTACAAACACAATGGAGCTGGTTTCAGAAACAAGCACTCATCTATCCATGCTTTACTTCATTAAACAGTATGAACCTCCCAACTAGGAAGTGGGCTGACAAGGAACTTTAACACACACCAATGTCTGTCCCCCAACTCAGAAAGGCACATTCTCCATTAACCTTAGAAATGAGCTGGGCCTCTCTATCAATGTTCTGCCCAATTTCTGAATCAGCCAAAATATAAACTCCCATCCATCTCCACATTCCCATCCAATAAGTCCATAAACATACTGAGAAATTGTAATGTTCATCAGAGAAATAAACTGTGAAACAGAAGAAGTTTCCATCTCATACCAACAAAGCCTTGTTAGATAATTGTATTTGGGCTAGGTATTTTGCGTATCATGTTGTCCTATAGCTAGATATCTGAAAATGTAAAGCTCCCGAGTGGACAGTAAGTAGCACACACAAACTGTTGAAAGTGAGGGGGGCGGGGGGGAGGAAGGAAGGAAAAGAGATCCTGAAGCACAAATGAAAGCATCTTCCTGAGTCTTAAAAGAATAAATAAACTTTGTAAATCAAGATATAGTAAAAACAAAAGAAATTTTTAGAGAAGAGCTCAATAGAATAAAAGAAATGGTTTATATATTAAAGGAACAGAAAGTAATAAGGAGTGAACAGACTGAGATTTAAAGATAACAGAGTGGAACTAAAAATATAACAGGTTCAAGCCACAAAACTTAACATGAGATAAATAAAAAGGTAGAAGCAGTAAAAAAAAAAAAAAATCAACCAGAATTTATACAGTTTAAATGCAGTGATAATTGATAAGAAAAATAGATTGAAATGTTATTTCTGAATGCAGAGGAAAATAGTAAATATTAAAACATCTATCCAATAGGAAGGAAGAAAATGTATCCATCATAAGAAGACTAGGTAGGTGTTCACACGGAAAATACAAGAGTAGGAAGAAACAAGAAGTTAAAAACAAAGCAGTAACCAAAAATATAACAAAAAACAGTCTTCTCAAACTAAGACAAAACAATGCATGAATATGCATTTCTTTATCATGTACCTGTACAAATAATTATTAAGGTTCTATTCTACAAAATACACTGAGGATAAATAAAACAAATAGGGACATATGCCATATCCTTGCCTTTGTGGGTGACTGGGAAAGACAGACAAATAATCATATGACTACATATAACATTACAACCAGGATAAGAGAGTAGGTGGTGGTATGAGGGCATGTGATGGGGGATGTGACCAGCAGGGAAGTCAAAGAAGGTTTCCCTGAGGAACTTGTGAGGTTTGAGAGGCAGTGGGACAACCAGAGAAACTGAGAGTCTTGGGCAGAGAGAGTAACATATGCAAAGCCCTTTAGTAAAAGTGAGCATAGCATGGTTGAGGAACGTGGTTGAGGAGCAGAAGGCCAGTAAGACAAGAGGACTTGGAGTCAAGAGGAACATGTATGAGACGGCAATGGGATGTAGGCAGAGGTAGACCATCCAGGGCACTACAGGTCAGAAACTTCAGCCATGTTTTTATACCATGATCTATGGTAAGAAGAACTTTCTACACCATATGGCAGTATACATACCTATATGTATATATATATAGAAATTAATTTGCCAGACCATGAGAGCATTAAAAAAACCATGAAAAAACAAAATAGAACATATTGGAGTGCTTTTCTCATACTAAGAACAGATAACAATGAAATCTTTTGTTTAGGTTTATTTATCTTGTATTTATCTTATTTGTATTTATCTTATATTTCATGTATATAACAATTTTTAACTCTTATGATCTAGCAAATTGATTTCATGACTCATTAATGGATTTCCACCTGCAGTTTGAAAAATTCTGTGGTAAATCCATGTAGTAAATATTTTGCTCTTTATCTGAAAGCCTTTGAGGAAACTTAAGCAGATATGTGATGTGAACAGATTGGTATTTGGAGGGAAAAAAACTCCCCCGACTACAGTGTGTAGATTTCTATAGAAGCAAGACAAGAGCTAGTAAGAGTTCAGGTGAGAGATAACAGTGGATTGACCATGGATGACTGAAGAGGAGAGCAAGATTCCAGAGAGAATATAGGTAAAAAAAAAAAATCAACAGGAATTTGTGATAAGATAAATATGGATGTCATTGTCAAAGATGACTCTTAAGTTGAAAGAAGCCTAGCATAAATTATTGAAAAGAAATCCAAATGACAAAATATTGGACTTACAAGAATAAACAAAACCATCTAACAAGAAATCCACCAGAAAACACATGTTACTAACAGAAATCAAAACTGGGCTGGCTTCAGACTCTTCTTTTGCAATGTGAAATGCCAAGAGGTAATGAGAAAAAGCAACCACAGGATTTTGAAAGAAAATAGTTGGTAAGCTAAGGATGTTATGCTAAGCCAACTTGTCATTCAGGCCTGAAGGAAATAAAAATTTATTATAAAATGCAGACATATTGAGGAAAATGTATCACCCACAATTTTTTAAAAAATTACTTAAAGACATGTTTCTACCATGGGATGAATCCAAATTTAAAAACCAAGATTGGGAGGTTAAAATTTTTTTTTAAAGATTAATAGTTGATACTAAAATCACTTAAAATATAATTGAGTTTAAATAATTATTAAA
>NW_007726678.1:307050-311465 GCF_000696425.1 Galeopterus variegatus | reverse complement strand
AAAAGTGTGAAAAATTACCTTTTCAGAATGACTTAGGATAAAATAGCTTACCCATGATATCTTTCATATATCACAGTTATGCAGATCAGCTAATTTGAACTTTACATCTATTACTCTACTGTATTTAAAAAAGAATGAAAGTATTTTAATAAATTTTCTGAAACCAACTCAATTCTTCTAATACAGTTTAATGTCAACATTTTTAAATGTGTCAAGACATGTCACTTGAACAACACTGATTTAGAAAATAATAAGGATTAAAACAAAAATAGAAACTTCAGCTACTTGGCCAAATTTATTAATAAAGGCAGTCTTCAATGTTTTACTTAAACTCAAAAAGTCAGAAGAATAAGACAAGATCTAAGGAAAGTGGGAAGAAAAAACTTAGAATAATTAAATTAATTGAATAAATTTGAAAATAGAAATTGATTTTAAAATTTCAAAAGTTGATTCTTTGTAAAATATAGTACCCTTTGATAAATTTAGAAGAGAAAAAACAACATAATTAGTAATGAGAAAACATATATAATCAAGAAACATAGGAACATTTAAAATTATGAGAGAATATACAATTATCCTATACAAATTTTTATACAAATATTTTTCAATATAAAATTTTAAATATGTGTGTGATCAACAGTTATATGAGAAAATATAAATGATTAAGAAGAACTCAGTCGAAACAAAATGTCTTAATAGGCTCATGGCTATGGAAATTATTTTTTTAATTTTAAGAATTGTTTTCAAGGAAGGCTCTAGAATACAACAGTCTTATAAGTGAGATTCTTCAAGTATTAAGGAACAGGTATTTCACATGCTCTATAAACCATTTTACAGAACTAAGAAATGTGGAGTACTATTTTTGAAAACATTTAATGAAGTCAGTACATTAACAATATTAAATTTTTGGCAAAATGTAAGAGACAAAGAGGTAATGATAAAGCAAAACACACAATTTTGGTTATATATGTTGGGTGTGTGGGGGGGACTAACAAACAGAGTGTAGCAGCATTAGCAAAAACTATTTCAGATCAGTGGGAAAGGAAAATTTGTTAATAAATGGTATTGAGAGTCAGGGTCATTTTGAAACAAATCAAATTAGATCTCAGCATGTACCAAGTTAAATGACCCAAATGAATAAGACTTTAGCATAAGAGATGAAATCATAAAAGAACTCGAAGAAAATCTAGAAACATATTCATAGAATTTTGGAGTGGCACTAGTGTTTCTAAGTATATTTGCAAAGAAGGAAACATAAAGGGAAAGTTTACCTAGTAACACAGGACTTTATCTTTCTGATCAAGGTTTTCCCTCTATACTATTTAAAGTTATATCCTTCTGACTGAGACTGTTATATTCTTCTTATTAAAAATAACAGCTTGGCTATGTCTAAGCTTTAGTAGGGACAATCACCACCCTAGCTAAATTTCAGCTTTCCAAAGCTGAGTAAATAACTGAATCTGAGAAGGAAGCCTTTATAGATAAAAATAATAATACACAAAGAATAAAATCATAGCAAATCCCCTACTATTATGGTATTAGTGTCTATCTCTTTCTTTAGGTCTAATAGTGTTTGCTTTATCCATCTGGCTACTCTGATGTTGGGTGCATGTATATTTATGATTGTTATGTCTTCTTGCTGGATAGATCCCTTTATCATTATATAGTGGTCTTCTTTATGTCTTTTTATGATTTTTATTCTAAAGCCTATTTTATCTGATATAAAAAATAGCTACTCCAGCTCTTTTTTTGTTTCTATTTTCATAGTATATCTTTTTCCATCCTTTCACTCTTAGTCTATGTGCATCTTTACAAGTGAGGTGAGTCTCCTAAAGACAGCATATTGTTGGGTCCATCTTTTTAATCCAATCAGTCAGTCTGTGTCTTTTGTGTGGGGAATTCAATTCTTTTACTGAAAGGTGTTGATTTAGTCCTGGCATTTTATTGATTTTTGTTTGGATGTTTTAACTATGTTCTGTTCCTTTCTTTCTGATTTACTCTTTGTCGTCAGTATTTGTTTGTTGAGATGGCAGATAAACTTCTTTTCTCTTTATAGTTTAGATTTTTGTTCTACTGGTGAGTGTTGTTCTTTCTTGAGTATTCATGGTAGTGATGGTTGTTTTTCAGGTACCAGGCACAGTACTCCCTTGAGAATTTCTTGTAAGGTTGATCATGTGATGGTAAACTCCATCAGTTTTTGTTTGTCTGGGATTTGTACTATTTGTCCTTTTTTTCAGGAGGATAGCCTTGCTGTGTATAATATTCTTGGCTGACAAATTTAGTCTTTTAGTATTTTGACTATATTTTCCCATTTTTTTCTGGCTTTTAGGGTTTATGATGAAAAGTCTGCTATTAGTCTGATAGGGGCACCCTTATAGGTGATTTGACACTTTTCTCTCATAGCTTTTAAGATTCTTTCTTTGAGTTTTGCCAACTTGACTATAACATGTCTTGGAAAGGATATTTTTGGGTTGAATGTGTTTGGGGATATTTGATCCTCCTGGATCTGAAGACTCATATCTCTTCCTATACCTGGGAAGTTTTCCACTATTATTTCATTGAATATGTTTTCAATGCCTTTTTCTTTTTCCTCTTCTTCTGGAAAACCCATGATTTGGATATTTGAGGGCTTAAGGTTGTCTGCTAAGACTTTCTTCATTTTTTAAAATTCTTTTTTCTTTTTCTTTTCTTTTTTCTTTTTTTTTTGCCTGCCTGAGTTTTTTTGAAAAGGCTGTCTTCAAGATCAGAAATGTTCTCTGCTTTTTCTAGCCTGCTGTTTATCTAAGACTTTCTTCATTTTTTAAAATTCTTTTTTCTTTTTCTTTTCTTTTTTTTTTTTTTTTTGCCTGCCTGAGTTTTTTTGAAAAGGCTGTCTTCAAGATCAGAAATGTTCTCTGCTTTTTCTAGCCTGCTGTTTAAGCTCTGTGTTGTGTTTTTTGTTTGTTTGTTTGTTTGTTTTAATTTTTTATTTTGTTGAATGAATACTTCAGCTCCACAAGCTCTGCTACATCCTTTTTCAGGGCATTAATTTCTTTGTGCATTTCCTCCTTCAGGTCCTGCAAACTTTTTCTCATTTTGCTGTGTCATCTAACTGAGTCTTCCTGTATGTCATTGAATTGAATTTTCCTTAGAATTGTTCCTCAAAATTCTTTTTCAGTCATTTCAAGGGCTTCCTGCTCTATAGGATCTGGTATTTGAGAATTACTATATTCCTTTGGCAGTGTCATATTTTCTTGTTTTTTCATATTTCTAGTATCTCTCCATTGGTGTTTAGTCATTAGGTTCAGAAGTTAATTTTTCTAGTACTTTAGAGTGTGGTTAGTGGAGAGGGAGTTCCTCTTGCAGGTGTGTTTTATAATGATGGTTGAATGTGGTGTTTTGTTGTTGAGGAGATGGCTTCACTACAAAATTCTACAAAACCTTTGAGGAAGAATTAATACCAATTCTCTACAAACTACTCCAAAAAATGAAGACAAGCCATTCTCCCAAACTCACTCTATGAGGCAAACATCATCCTGATACCAAAACCAGATGAAGATACAACAAAAAAAGAAAACTCCAGACCAATATCTTGGATAAACATAGATGCAAAAATCCTCAATAAAATATTAGCTAGTAGAATACAGCAACATATACATAAAATTATACACCATGATCAAATGGCATTCATCCCAGGGATGCAAGGATGGTTCAACACTGCAAGTCAATAAATGTGATACACCATGTCAATAAAATAAAAAACAAAAACCATATGATTATCTCAATAGATGATGAGAAAGCACTTGACAAAATTCAACATCCCTTCATGATAAAGACTCTCGACAAATTAGTTATAGAAGGAAAGTATCTCAACACAATTAAAGCCATATATGACAAATCCACTGCCAATATCATCCTGAATGGGGAAAAACTGAAAGCTTTTCCTTTAAGAACAGGAACAAGAAAAGGATGCCCACTCTCACCACTCCTATTCAACATAGTATTGGAAGAGCAATCAGGGAAGAGAAAGAAATAAAGGGTATCCAGACTGGAAAAGATGAAGTCAAATTGTCCCTGTTTGCAGATGACAAGATCCTATGTATAGAATAGCCTAGAGACTCTACAAAAAAAAAAAAAAAACTCCCAAACTTGATAAATGATTTCAGCAAAGTTGCAGGATACAAAATCAACATGCAAAAATCAGTAGCATTTTAAGACTCCAACAGTGAACTAACAGAAAAAGAAATCAAGAAAGCTAGCCTATTTACAATAGCCACCAAAAACATAAAATACCTAGGAATAAAGATGAAAAATCTCTTTGATGAGAACTACAAACCATTGCTGAGAGAATTTAGAGGACACGAGAAGATGGAATGATATCCCAGGCTCTTGGATTGGAAGAATTAACATTGTGAAAATGTCCATACTACCCAAAG
>NW_007726678.1:301690-306396 GCF_000696425.1 Galeopterus variegatus | reverse complement strand
GATTCAATGCAATCCCCATCAAAATACCAATGACATTCTTCACAGAAATGGAAAAACCAATGCTAACATTCGTATGGAACAACAAAAGACCCCAAATAGCCAAATCAATCCTGAGCAAAATAAATAAATAAATAAAGCCAGAGGCACAACACTACTTGGCTTCAAATTATGCTACAAGGCTACAGTAACCAAAACTGCATGGTATTGACATAAAAACACACACATGGACCAACAAAATAGAATAGAGAACCCAGTAATCAGACCATATATCTACAGCCACCTGATTTTTGACAAAGGAACAAAGAACACACACTGGGGAAAAGACTGCCTCTTCAATAAATGGTGCTGGGAAAACTGGACATTCATATGAAGAAGAATGAAACTAGACCCATACCTCTCACCATATACCAAAATCAACTCAAAATGGATTAAAGAATTAAATATACATCCTGAAATGATAAAACTCCTAAAATAAAACATATGGGAAACACTTCAGGAAGTAGGACTGGGCATAGACTTTTTGAATATGGCCCCAAAAGCACAGGCAACCAAAGGAAAAATAAATAAATGGGATTATATCAAACTAAAAAGCTTCTACACAGCAAAAGAAACAATTAACAGAGCAAAAAGACAACCAACAGAGTGGGAGAAAATATTTGCATAATATGCATCTGACAAAGAATTAATATCCAGAATATACAAGGAACTCAAACAATGGCAAAAAACAAGTAAGGTGATTAAAAATGGGTAAAGGAGCTGAATAGGCATTTTTCAAAGGAAGATAATGGCTAACAGACACATGAAAAAATGTTCAGTATCACTCAGCATTCGGGAGATGCAGATCCAATCCACACTGAGATATCATCTCACTCTGGTTAGGCTGGCTAATCCCAAAAGACTGAGAAAAACAAATGCTGGTGAGGATGCAGAGAAAGGGGAACCCTGCTACACTGTTGGGACTATAAAGTGGTGCAGCCATTATGGAAAATGGTATGGAGTTTCCTCAGACAACTTCAGATAGATCTGCCATACGACCCAGCTATCCCACTGCTGGGTATATATCCAAAGGAATGGAAATCATCATGTTGAAGGGACACCTGTACTCCCATGTTTATTGCAGATCTATTTATGACAGCCAAGAGTTGGAACCAGCCTAAATGCCCGTCAACAGATAAGTGGATAAGTAAAAATGTGGTATATCTATGCAATGTAATATTACTTTTCTAGAAAAGAGAATTTAATACTGCCATTCACAGCAACATGGAGGAATTTAGAGAAAAATTATGTTAAGTGAAATAAGCAAGGCACAGAAAGAGGAATACTGCACATTCTCGCTTATATGTGGGAGCTAATAAAAATAAATAAGTAAACAAACAAAATAGAAAAATGTCAACAATTACAATAATTCCTTGAACTTGTGAAGAGAAGAGAACAGATATGATGCTGATGGGGGCAGGAAAGAGGAAGACGGAAGGGGGAAAAGGAAGAATTGGTAAAGAGCCACGAAAATCAGCTACATTTTATAATGATAAATAAAAAATAAATTAAAAAAAATCATAACAAAGATGACCAACTAAATAAAAATTAAAATTTCCAATACCAAAAAGAGTAAACTAAAAGGCAAACAATAAACTATGAAAATATTTGCAACAAATATATAAATCACAAAGTGATAATTTCCTTAATAAAATAAAATATAAATTTTCCAACAACCGAGAAACAGTTGAATTAATTATGATTAATTTACATAAAGAATTACTGGCCATTAAAATAGTTTTTATGGATAAATGGTCATGACTTAATATTAAGCAGAAAATGAATGTAAAGCAATGTCTATGTATACCTCAATTTTAAAAGTTTATATACACAATATGTACTCATATTTATACCTATATATACCNAAAAAAAAAAAAACCGGGGGGGGGGGGGGTGGGGAAGAAGATATAACAACTATACTTCCATGAAGTTGTTACAACAAGCAAACGCAAAGGACATTCTTGGAGGGGAGGGGAGAGAGGGAGGAGGGAGGGAGGTGTCGGTGACGGGCCATAACAATCATACACAGTGTATATTGACAAAATAAAAAAAAAAAAAAAATGATACCCAAACTACATCAGCTTTGCCTCAGCTGTTAGGAAACACAGAGAACAGGTAAGCTCAAAGTCCAATTCCAGAAAAGGGCTCATTTTAGCAATCTGGAAACATGTCTTCCTTCTGTCCCTTTTAGATGCATGCTGCTCTACTCTTTTTTTCTAACCCTAATTGTAACTTTTACATTAGTATAATTTTGTATGGCACATCAAATTCCTTTAGGAAGAGGTGGAGTATAAACTATAAATAAACAAAACATGACTTGATCATTCTGGGAGAAGTAACAGAAAATGTCTAATTTGATTTGGGTCACAGCATCATCTAAACTACCCATCTGAAAAATTTCTGCATCTAAGCTCTCAAAGCCTTCAGAAAGTTGAAAGTTGGAGAATGACAGAAAGCCATTAACTTCATGAAGTCTTCATTTTTGTAGTTAGCTCTCTGTTATTTATGTTGGCCTTTTGGTTGAAAACATTGCCTTCATGCCTTCAGTGCTGGATACCACCAGGTAATTCCTGCTTAAAGGGTTCCAAGAAAAGTACATACAATAAAATTATTATTTCCATAATCAACACATCTGCATTCCATTCAGTCCATATTGTTAAGTGCCCACCATGTGCTGAGATTTTCTGGGCAGTGGGAGTAACTGGTGACCAACAGAGGCAAAGGCCCTGTAGGGAAGAGCACCATCGAGCAGTTCTCTTCTCCCTGATCTGGCAGAGGGGGACCTTTGTTTGATTTTGTTCTTCTATGCCTTACTTTCTGTACCATAGTGATAACTAAATTCTGAATCTAATGGGAATCATATTTCAGATAATTCCCCAAAGCAGTCTGCCAATTTTGCAGTAAGAGCAACTAAAGGAGTCAGGAAAGTAGAATGCTGCTTTCATTTCATTAGCAGGGTAATATTAATATTATTAGAGTCTTTGGACAATGTGCCAAAACAACATTAGAGAATTATTTTTTCACTTGAGACATGTCACACTCAAACTTTTTAAATTTCCCCAGTTGAGTAGTTTATACCCACTGCTTTCATTCCTCACTATGGTCCCATCTCAACATAATCTAGCTCGACTCCCCCCTTTCACCGAATCTGCATTCCCAAGAACCACAAATCAGCTTGTCGTTGCTGTCCTAAAAGTCCCTTATTTTGGCCCTCTTTCTCTTTGCACTCCTTGTGACTTTCAGTAAATGTCATCTTGAAGTAATTCTATCAACTTCTGAGATGGAGCAGTGTTCTCTGACATTCTTCCTCATCTTTGTTTGTCTTTTTGGTGACTCTTCCTGTCAATTCTTTCCACCCCAAACACAGGCTTTTCACAAGGTTGGAACTTTTGCCCAAATATCCATACTTCCTCTTCTAGATAACTCATCAATTTCTATGACTACTTCAACCCTCTTTTCTACAAGGATGACTCCTGAATCTTCAGCTGTCAAAGATGTAGCCCTACATCTTCAAAGGCCTAGTAGATAGATCACATGGTCATCCCACCATTACTTCTAACTCAACATAGTTTAAATAAAATCCCCCATCTCCCCTAAATACACACTCACCTGACTCTATTTCAGTTCATAGGACTCTCAAGCACCCAGACTTAATACCTCATCTCCAAATTTTTTTTCAAACCTGAGGTCTAGCTCTAATCTTCATTTGAATTAGTTAGCTTGGCTATATGAGTGATGAGTCTTGATTTCCTCATCTGTAAAATGGGATTAAAGTTCAAATGAGAAGGTAAGATCATGTATGTGATTGTGAACTTAGACTGCTATATACATATGAGGGGCTATGAACATATTAAATTGTCTCCCTCACTCAGGCCACTACATGGCATATAATAGACACCCAGTAAATATTTGCTGACTGACCAAAAGAATGAATGAACAAATGGTTGAATTAATGCAACCTTGACTTCTTTTGAATGCCCATAGCATTCACTATCTGCTGTATCATCCACCTGGCTGAGATTGTATATTACCCAGTCTTCTGTTAGCATCTTCACTACGTGTCCTGACTTCTCAAACAGCTATTGAGATTCTTGTGAGCTGACACCTAACTTGTGTTACTCCTTTTATTGCTCATAGGGTCTAGTAAAGTCCATATACATAGCAGGTATGCACTAGTATTTGACTTTGCACCCTGTTTATAAGTCTTACATGTGTATCAGTTAATTTTTTCCATTAAGGGGAATTGGTTCACATTATTTTGCAAGCACATAATTTTAAGACTTTTTTTAGAAATCATGAGTCACATCTTGTTGGTTCAGAAACTAACACCAAACAGTAATTTTCATGGCATGAAAGAGGGGTTTAGTCAGGCCTTCTCACTTTTCAGATTTGCTCTAACTTATCCATAAAGTTCCTTCCCAGCTGTATCTCAATGGACAGGGGCATCTTCACCCTGATATACTCATATGTAATTTAATCAAGCTGCTAAGCTGCACTGTGTAATTGCAACTACAGATCACACCAGAAATAGTAGAATTTTTTTAAAAATTTCTTTATTCATGATGGCATTTCTACACTCAAGAACACAACTTTGCAGTCTTTTCTCCTCCTTTTTTAGGAAAACTTGCTCCCAGAGGGAAAACAAAGCAAAAAAAAAAAAAAAAAAAAAA
>NW_007726678.1:294093-300736 GCF_000696425.1 Galeopterus variegatus | reverse complement strand
TTAGGAAAACTTGCTCCCAGAGGGAAAACAAAGCAAAAAAAAAAAAAAAAAAATAGTACTCACACACTGGCCAGCATGGCAATTATGATGAAAGGGGAAATATGTACATGTCAAAAGGCACAGCCTTTGGATTATCTGGGTCTCTGTGAGAGGGCCTCTCAATTGGATGTGAGTGGATGAAATTGCTGTATCACCCACAAAAGTATTTTTATTACCAATTTCTTGACAGACTTTGACTCATAGCTCTATCTTTATTACTCTCAATAATGGCACATTAAATATACTAAACTTTAATAGAAATATAAAGAAATAAATGGCAGGCACTTTCCAGTCATACCTGAGCCCAACAGGGTTTTACATCTCATGATTACAGGTAACTGCCATGAACCAGACACATCAAATATCGGTAAGTGTCATAGCCCAAAAGCCCGGCATATTTATCAGCCTAAGTGACTCTTCCTCTTTCTGAATTAATTCCTTCTGGTATGTGGCTTAGATAGTTTGTACTCCCTCAAAACCTCTTTTTAAAATCTTCTTACACAGAAATTGCAACACAGAATGCTAAAAGGCAGCAACTATGAAAATTATAAATTTCTAATTAATAGACCTGTATTAGTTTTCTAGGGCTCCTGTAACAAAGTAACACAAACTGAATGGCTTACACAACAGAAATCTACTGTCTTGGAGTTCTGAAGTTCAAAAATCTGAGATCAAGGTGTTAGCAGGCTCCTTCCAAAGGCACTAAAGAAGGATGAGTTTGAGGCCACCCTTCTAGTATCTTGTAGTTTCTTAGACTGTGGCAGCATAACTCCAATCTATGCATGGCATTCTCCCCTGTGTGCTTGTGTCTCTATGACCACACTTCTCCTTTTCATATAAACACAGACTTCATTTTAATTTGATCATCTACAAAGACCCTATTTCTAAATAAGGTCACATTCACAGGTACTGGGAGTTAGGATTTTAATATCTTTTAGGTGGACACAATTCAAACCATGAAGAGCTTTATACAGTCACTGTAGTAGATTCCCATACATGAGGCCGAGCAACAAAAGTCAACTTTAGCAAAACAGATGACCAGACAACCTCAGTATCTGAAGCCACAGAAATGGCAATGTCTTCACTCTATGAATCATAATTCACATTTAGGTTAAATCACATTTTTTTTCTAAATAGTAATCAAAATTGTCCAAAATGCAGGAGAAATTTTGATCCTTAATCATATAAACTAAGTTTTTCCATATGAATCACCATGAAAAGAAAGATTTGAGCATTATAAACTTCACACAAAGATTACTGGACAACCTATAACTTAAAAACAAACAAACAAACAAAACAGGAAATCACATCAGCAAGGTACTGGAATAGGAGGTTTCAGATCTCATGCCCCACAAAAACAATCTTTAGCAACCACTCATTGGCAAGAATATTTTTGTAGGAGACCCAGAGTCTACCTGAGGTTCTAGTGGAACACAAAATTTGAGAGTGATGCATTGAAGAGGCCAGCCATAGGTCCTGCTAAAGAGCTCTCAGACTCCAGCAAGAGACTCACCCATGAATCCCACAGAATGACTCACCTAAAGACCCCTATAATCAGCTAAAAATGCCCCAGCACTCTGTGTCTCCCTTACCCCTGTGGACAGTGCTCTGAACATCCCTGTACACAGCCCACATGAGCTCTCATAGACAGCACACAGATCTCAATGGAAGGTGTGGATCTTAGCAGCCAGCTCAACTCTGCTGGTTTGGGAGAAGGTGCACAACCTTAAACACTTCGAGGCACTGTTGTAGGGAAAATAAATGGAAGATTTGCAGTATTGGGCCTGGCTTTACAGTATCAAGAGAAGGCACACAATCCCTAAGATTTTGCCCCTCAGAGGGAACATGAAGAGTGGAGTTGGTACAATCACAGAAAACATCTGAGACCCCTAGAATCTCTAGCTAGGCTTCCTGGTGAAGGTCTTTCTCTCCTGAAGCCAGTTAGTAAAGACTGGAGGAGGTGACTGCTTCTTCAAATGCAAAGACAGCAACACATGGCTTCAAAAAACACTGAGTCAAAGAAATATGATACCACCAAAGTAACAAAATAAAGCACTAGTGGCTGACCACAAAGAAATTGATATCTACAAATTGCCTGGCAAAGAATTCAAAATAATCATCTCAACAAAGCTCAGCGAGCTACAGGAGAGCACAGAAAACTAAACAAAATCAGGAAAACAATATATTACCAAAATTAGGGGTTCAATAAAGAGGTAGAAACCATAAAACACACACACACACACACACACACACACAGAAATTCTACAGCTGAAGAATACAATGTATGAAATAAAAAATTCAATAGAGAGCTTCAATAGAAGAATCATTTAAACAGAAGAAAGAATCAGCAAACTCAAAGACAGATCATTTGAAGTCAGTCAGAGAAACAAAAAGAAAAAGAATAAAAAGAGATAAGAAAGTCTACAGGACTAATGAGACACTATCAAGCAAACGTACACATTATGGGAAGCTCAGAGAAGGGGAAAAGTGAAGCAGAGAAAGGGAAAAGCTTATTTGAAAAATAAATAAATAAATAACAACAGAAAACTTCCCAAATCTTGAGTTGGAAATAAGCATCCAGATACATTAAGTCCAAATAGGTTGAACATAAAGAGTTTCATCAAGATACATCATAATCAAATTGTCAAAAGTGAAAAACAGAATTCTGAAAACAGCAAGAGAAAAGCAACTTAGAAGAGAAGGCCCATAAAACTACCAGTAAATTTCTCAGCAGAAACCTTGCAGGCAGGAGAGAGTGAGATGATATATTCGAAGTGCCAAAGGAAAAACACTACCAACCAAAAATACTCCCTGGCACAGCTGTTCTTCAGAAATGAAAGAGAGATAAAGACTTACCCAAACAAACAATAGCTGAGGGAGTTTATCACCAGTAAACTTGCCTTACAAGAAATACTTCAAGCAAGCTGAAATGAAAGACCACTAATCAGCCACATGAAAACACACAGAGGTATAAAACTCACAGGTTAAGTCAAATTCAGAAAACTAAAATAATGTAATGGTGGTGCATAAATCACTCTTAACTCTAGTATAAAGGTTTAAAGTATTAAAAATAGCTTCAGCTATAATGATTTGTTTATGAACACACAGTATAAAACTATGTAAATTGTGACATTAATAACATAAATTGGGGAACAAAGTAAAAGTACATAATAATTGAACGCAAATGAAATTCCATTATTATCAGTTCAAAATACACTGTTGTAATTATAAGATGTTTTATGTAATCCTCACAGTAATCACAAAGGAAAAACATGTAGTAGATATGCAAAAGATAAACAAAAAGGAATCAAAACATATCATTACAAAAAATTTAAAAATGAAAGAAGACAGAAAGAGAGGAAGAACAAAGAAACTACAAAAATAGTCAACAATCAATTGACAAAATGGCAATAGAAAGTTCTTACCTGTTAATAATTACTTTAAATCTAAATGTATTACATTCTCCAACCAAAAGACACAGAGTAACTGAATAAATAAAAAACAAGATCCTTCTATATGCTGCCTACCTATATGCTGCCTACAAGGACACACTTTATCTTTAAGGATACATGTAGGCTGAAAGTGAAGAAATAGAAAAAGATATTCTATAAATGGTAACCAAAAGAGAACAGAGGTGGCTATACTTGTATCAGGGCAAGTAGACTTTAAGTCAAAAACTGTCACAAGAGACCAACTAGATTGTTATGTAAGGGCAAAAGGATCAACATCTCAGGTGGATGCACTAATTTAAATATATATGCACTCAACATCAGAGAACTTAAATATATAAAGCAAATATTAACAGAACTGAAGAGAGAAATAGACATCAATGCAATAATAGAGACCTGTAATATTCCACTTTCAACAGTGAATGGATCATCCAGACAGGAAATCAGTAAGAAAACAGTGAACCCGAACAACTCTGTAGACCAAATGGATCTAACAGACATGGACAGATCATTCCATTCAACATCACAATACATATTCTTCTCAAGAGCACATAAAACATATTCCCATATACATCATGTCAGGCCACAAAACAAATCTTAACACATTTAACAAGATTCAAATCATATCAATTTTATTTTCCAACCACAATGGTATAAAACTAGAAATCAATAATGAGAAAAATTGGAAAATTCACAAATATGTGGAAATTAAGAAACACACTCCTGTATAACTAATGGATCGCAGAGAAATCAAAAGAGAAATATGTGGAAATTAAGAAACACACTCCTGTATAACTAATGGATCGCAGAGAAATCAAAAGAGTATTAAGTATAATACTATAAAAAGTATCTTGAAACAAACAAGAATGGAAACACAACACACCAAAATATATGGGATACTGCAAAAGCAGTTCTAAGAGTGAAGTTTAGTGTTATAAATATCTATACTAAGATAAAAGAAAGACCTCAAATAAGCAATCTAACTTTATACCTCAAATAACTCAGGCCGGCCCGGTGGCTCACTGGCTAAGTGCGCCGCTTGGGAAGGTCCCGTTGCCGGTCCCCGGTCCAGTACGGGGGCAACACTGAGGGTTGCGATCCGTTGCTGAACATGGAAAAAGACAAAAAATAAAAATAAAAAAAAAATAACTAGAAAAAGAAAAACTGGTCCCCGGTCCGGTACGGGGGCAACACTGAGGGTTGCGATCCGTTGCTGAACATGGAAAAAGACAAAAAATAAAAATAAAAAAGTAGAAAATTATCAGAAGGGAGAAAATAATAATTATTAGAGGAGAAATCAATGAAATAGAGACTAGAAAAACAGTTGAAAAGATAATAAAAAGAGTTGGTGTTTTGAAGAGATAAACAAAATTGACAAGCCTTTAGCTAGACTAAGAAAAAAAATAACTCAAGAGGAAACATTACAACTGATACCACAGAAATATGAAGGACCATAGAAGACTACTATAAACAATTATACTCCAGCAAATTGGGTAACCTAGGAAAAAATGGGTAAATTCCTAGAAACATACAACAGAACTGAATCATGATGAAATTAAAAATCTGAACAGATCTATGATTGGTAAGGAGATAGAATCTGTGACAAAAAAAAAAAAAAAAAATCTCCCAACAAAGAAAAGCCAAGCCTCATACAGATTCACTAGTAAATTCTTCCAAATTTTAAAGAATTAACAGCAACCCTCAAACTCGTCTAAAAAATTAAAGAAGAGAGAACACTTGCAAACTCATTCTATGAGGGCAGCATTACCCTGATATCAAAGCCAGATGAGGACACTACATAAAAAGAAAATTACATGCCACTATCCCTAATGAACACAGATGCAAAAATCCTGAACAAAAAAGAAGTACACCTGGTCTGGTACGGGGGCAACACTGAGGGTTGCGATCCGTTGCCGGACACGGAAAAAAAGACAAAAGACAAAAAAAAAAAAAAAAAAAATCTCCCAACAAAGAAAAGCCAAGCCTCATACAGATTCACTAGTAAATTCTTCCAAATTTTAAAGAATTAACAGCAACCCTCAAACTCGTCTAAAAAATTAAAGAAGAGAGAACACTTGCAAACTCATTCTATGAGGGCAGCATTACCCTGATATCAAAGCCAGATGAGGACACTACATAAAAAGAAAATTACATGCCACTATCCCTAATGAACACAGATGCAAAAATCCTGAACAAAAAAGAAGTACACTAAATTCAACAGCACATTAAAAGGATCACATGCAATGGTCAAGTGGGATTTATCCCTCAGATGCAGGAATAGTTCAACATACACAAATCAATAAACATGAACACAACTGAATGAAGGATAAAAGTCATATGCTCATCTCAATAGATTTAGAAAAAGCATTTGGCAAAACTCAACAACCTTTTATGATTTAAAAAAACCTCTCAACAAATTAGGTATAGAAGGAATGAACCTCAACATAGAAAAACAGTGTATGACAAGCTCATATTTCATACTCAATGGTTAAAAATTGAAAGCTTTTCCTCTAAGATCAGGAGCAAGAAAAGAATGCCCATACTCACCACTTCTATCTGACACAGTATTGGAAGTCCTAGCTGGANAAGAAAAGAATGCCCATACTCACCACTTCTATCTGACACAGTATTGGAAGTCCTAGCTGGAGCAACTAGTCAAGAAGAAGAAATAAAAGGAAGATGTAAAATTGTCTGTCTGCTCATCACATGATCTTATATACAGAAAACCCTAAAGATGCCACAAAAAAAACTGTCAGAACTAATAAATGAATTCAGTAGAGTTATAGGGTACAAAAATCAGTTGTGTATCTATATACTAACAAACTACCCAAAAAAGAAATTAAGAAAACAATTCCATTTATAACAGCATCAAAAACAGTAAAATGCTTATGCATACATTTAATAAGGAGGTGAAAGATCTATACACTATAAACTATAAAACATTGATAAGAACCTAAAGTAGGCACTAATAGATGGAATAATACCTCATGTTCATGGATTGGAAGATTTAATATTATTAAAATGTCCATATTAGCCATGACAAGCTATAGATTGAGTGCAATCTCTCAAAATTCCAATGGAACTTTTCATATAAATTGAAAAAACAAACCTCAAATTTGTATGGAACCACAAAAGACCCCAGATACCTAAAGCAA
>NW_007726678.1:289521-293676 GCF_000696425.1 Galeopterus variegatus | reverse complement strand
ATTGAAAAAACAAACCTCAAATTTGTATGGAACCACAAAAGACCCCAGATACCTAAAGCAATCTTGAGCAAGAACAAAGCTGAAGGCATCACACTTTCTGATTTTAAATTATATTACAAAGATATAGTAATAAAAACAGTATGGTACTAGCATAAAACAGAAACATAGACCAATAGAACAGAATAGAAAGCCCAGAAATGAACCCACCTATTTTCAACTATTTTTTGACAAGGACACCAAGAATATGCAATTGGGAAATGATAAACTCTCGAATAAGTGGTGATGGGAAAACTGGATATCCACATGAAAACAAGGAAATTTGACTCATCTTAGATGAAACACAAAAATCAACTCAAAATGGATTAAAGACTTAAACATAAAACTCCTAGGAGAAGACATAGGGGGTAATTTCCTTAGTATTAATGTTGGCAATGACTTTTTAAATGACACCAAAAGCACAAATAAAAAAGCAGATCAAACTTCTTCTGCACAGCAAAGGAAACACTCAACGAAATTAAAAGGCGACCTATGAAATGGGAGAAAATATTTCCAAAGCATATATCTAACAAGGGGTTAATATCTAAAGTAATAAAGAACTCATACAGCTGAAAAGCAAAAGAACAAATTGCCTGATTTTAAAATGGGCAAAGGGACTCAAAAGATATTTCTCAAAAGAAGACATATGAATGGCCAACAGGTATATGGGAAAGTGTTCAACATCACTAATTATCAGGGAAATGCAAATTAAAACCATGAGCTATCACCTCATACTGGTTAGGATGGCTATGCCCCAAAACAAAACAAAAGATAACAAGCATTGGCAAGGATGTGTACAAAAGGAAACCCTTATACACTGTTGCTAAGAATGTACATTGGTACAGCCATTGTGGAAAATAGTATGAAGTTTCCTTGAAAAATTAAAAATAGAACTAATATATGATCCAGAAATCCCACTTCTGAGTATATGCAAAGAAATTAAAATTAGTATCTTGAACAGATATCTGCACTCCCATGTTCGTGGCAACATTATTTACAATAGCCAAGAAATGGAAACAACTTAAATGTCCATTGATGGATGAATGGATAAAGAAATTGTGGTATATATCTAAGATGGAATATTATTCAGCCTTAAAAAATAAGGAAATCCTACCACTTATGACAACATGAATGGACCCATAGGCCATTATGTTAAGGGAAATAAACCAGACATAGAAAGACAAATACTGCCTGATTTCACTTATATGTGGAATCTAAAATAGTCAAATTCATAGAAGCAGAGAGTAGAATGATGGTTGCTAGGGGGAGGAAAAAATGAGGACATGACAGTTAAAATGTACAATGTTTCAGTCATCCAAGATAAACAAGTTCTGGAGATCTACTATATAGTATATTGCCTACAGCTAACAATAGTGTATTGTATACTTAAAACTCCTAAGAGGGTAGACCTTATGTTAAATGCTCTTACTGAAAAACAACAACAACAACAACAACAATAATGAAGAAGGTAGGAGGAAACTTAGGGAGATGATGGATATGTTCATAGCTTTGATGGTGGTGATGGTTTCATGGGTGTATACTTATTCCCAAACTCATCAAGATATATACATTAAATATGTACAGCTATCCATATGTCAATTATACCTCCATAAAGTAGTTTTTTTAAAAAAGAAATTAAAGTAGACAGAAAAGATGCAGCATCCTCCTGACAAAATTGCCACACATTATCTTTTAGCGGAGAGGGGACAAAGCCCTTTAAGTTGATAGGATTCACATCAAGATAATACAGAAAAACATTTCTAAAAATGGGCTTTTTGATAATGTTTTACTAGAGGAGGCTTAACACTCAAGATTGTACAAGCTTTCTCCTTTTGAAAGATGCAGGAAGAATAATTTCTTATTTATGTGGATGTTTTCTAGAGCATTATATTTAGTTCTAACACTATATTGAGTTTCAAGTAGTTTCTCAGGCTAATGTTAAGGCCTCTGCAGAAATAATTGAGGCTGAGATCATAAGTGTGGGGCCCTGATCCAATAGGATTAGTGTCCTTATAAGAGAAACAAGAGACTCTCTGTCTTCACATACTCATTAGAAGAGGTTATGTGGACACACAGTGAGATGGTGGCCACCTACAAGCCAAGAGAAGAGGCCTCAGAATGAAACTTATCTTGCCAACACCTTGATCTTGGGCTTCCTATCCTCTACAAGTGTGAGGTAAATTTCTATTGTTTAAGCCACCCAGGCTGTGGTATTTTGTTATGGCAGCCCTAGCAGACTAAGACAGGGCTATGCACATCTCACTCATTCCTATTTTCTCTCAACAATTATATTTCCTGGAATACTAGATAAAGAGGACTCCATCACCACACTAGTTCTAATCCTAAATGTTCATCCTACAAATATATTTGATGACATATTATCTGTAAGAAAAAATACACATGTTACAGAGAGAGGATCAAATATCAAAGAGTCATTTCAGCAAATAACCTGCCATTTGATCCAATTTTGCCAGCAATATGAGAAAGATTTAATTTGGGAGCAGAAAAATAGAGGCACTAGGAAGGATTGGATCAGGGCCTCCACTAGGCACTGTGCAAAATCTTTGTGTAAATTGAAAGAGGCAACCCTTCCCCATAGTAAAAAAAAAATAATAATAATTATTATTATTATACAACTAGACCCAGGCAGTCAATCTGATCTGGGGAAAATAAGAATGTAGGCAGCTTCCCCCTTTGGCACTGTGCAGAATCTTTGTGTAAATTGAAAGAGGCAACCCTTCCTCAAATTAAAAGAACATTTTTAAGGGCCTAGCCCGTGGCGCACTCGAGAGAGTGTGGCGCTGGGAGCACAGCAGCGCTCCCGCCGTGGGTTCGGATCCTCTATAGGGATGACCGGTGCACTCACAGTGCTCACTGGCTGAGCGCGGTGCGGCCGGTCTCAAAAAGGACAAAAAAATAAAAATAAAAAAATAAAATAAAATGACATTTTTAAAAAGTTAATCTATTATTACACAACTATATACAGGCAATCAATCTGGTCTGGGGAAAATAGGAATGCAGGTAACTGCCCTCTTTGGCATTATTAGGTGACTCTGGCCGAGAGAGTGGTTATCTCATGTCATTATTTCTCCTGGTCAAAATTAGTCCCACTTTTGGTTCATCATATTGAATGATGATTCTAGAAGGCTCTGTCAAAAGAAAATTTCATCTCCTGCTCACTATTTGTCCTTTCATTACTCAATGCCAAATCAGTTCTGAATCAAGCCCAAAGCTAATATTAGAAGAAAAAAGTTTTCAAGTGTTTGTTTATTTTAAAGGAACAAAATCTACTCTAGGGAATAGTGGAAAGTGTAATCCTTCTTCCCACAGGGGTGTGGTAAGGGATGTTATGTGAGGCCAGGACTGAGAGAAAAGACAAGAAAAGGTTTTTCCCATTTTCAGACGAGCCATCTGTGACTCAAAAATAAAAAGTTAAAAAAAAAAAGTCTTGGAGAATCTTTGGCTTCCCCTTTGCCAACATCTTTGAGAGTTCACTTTCTGTTCAAAATGTGAAAGGGACATAATTATTTCCACATCTGACTAATATGCTCTTGTTTGTGAAGGGCCATAATCCCGTAACCCATCTGGATCATGGTCTTGGTGTGTACTGAAAGTCAAAAATGAGGGCTGTTTTCATACTGGCTCCTCTACTGATTGACTCACTATGTCCTTGGGCAAGTTATTTCCTCTCTGTGTACCCACTTTTAAAAACAGAGAGATAATAGTGTTCCTGACCTCCTTACCTCACTAGGATGTTGTCAGCATTAAGAAGCAATAGACCCATATTTTTGGAGTAGAAAGGAAAAAAAACTGCTTAAATTTTAAAATATTATTTTTACCTCCCATAATTCTATTTTGTACATCTTGAAATTCCTAAATGGATCACAGTGGACAAAAAGGGCCTTAGAGTACTCACAAAGGCAAGATTATAGTTGACAAAGACCAATGACATTGATTTATTCCAACAGCCATTGATTATGAAAAAAGACAAAGACCAATGACATTGATTTATTCCAACAGCCTTTTTACAGAAAGTAAGTTACCAAACAAATAAAGATCACAGGATGAGCTATTAAGAAAAAATTATCACATTAGAGTAAAAATCACACCAAACTGAGA
>NW_007726678.1:287619-289026 GCF_000696425.1 Galeopterus variegatus | reverse complement strand
CACAGGATGAGCTATTAAGAAAAAATTATCACATTAGAGTAAAAATCACACCAAACTGAGAGATGAGAAATAAATCTAGATTCTAGATCCTGTTTACTAACTTATTTAAGCCAAGTTACTGAGCCTCTCCTAGCATCAGTTTATTAATCTGAGAAATGAGAGCCTAGGATAATAATAGCTATTGGGTCTAGGGTACTGAAATGAACAAGATTCAGAGGAAATAATACACGTAAATATTCCTTAAAATTAAAAAACACCATAAAAATACTAGGTTTTGTTGCTGCTGCTGAGCTAACCAGTGCGTCCCTCTGGTCACCATAGCATCATCCCATTTGCTTCAAGGACAGTGGTTACAACAATTTTTTTGGACATGAAAACAGTGCCTAGTATGTTCCACATAATTAGAGTTCCCACCCAGCCATTTTTCACTTTGACAGTGAGGAAAAAAAGGAAGGGAAGGGCTATGTTCCATGTTTAGGCCATCCTTTCATGCAGATACGAAATGAGAGCTTTGAAGCTGAGCTGATGGGTCTGTGCAGACTTAGGGAAATGAACTATATTCTCCTAAGGAGGCTTAAGTTCTGCTTACTTCAGGGTGTGCCTGCAGAGACCCAGACAGTCCATATTCCATATAGAAGGGTTTGGAGGGTTGCCCTCCTATTCAAGGTCTGAGGGAAAGATTTGTGGAAGAAGGTTTTCAACATTTTCAAACTTTGGATGGCAAGAAAGCAGTTTTTCTGAAAGACTTTTAAGGTCTCCTTCAACCCTGAAGCTCAATCAGTCTATGAATCACCAAACTATAAAAATAATTAAGACAACTTATACAGTCTCCTTGACTCCTTTGTCCTCTGTTTGAGACCTAACCATTCTGAGTCAGCTCAGAGTATAACCTAAATTTTCAACTTACCAGAGTTTGTCAGCCTTCCATAGTCACTCCAGGTCATCCTTACAATTCTTTGTTCTTTACAGTCCATTTCTCCCAAATGTGCCCTTAATGATTGCTTTTCCTACATCATTGTCTGTTATTCTATCAGGATCTGCCTTGATACCCAGAATGTAAAGGCTCTGGGGACTGAAATCACACTTCTGGCTTTTCATGTCACTTTGTATCATTGATTCCCTGAGGTTCACACTTGTCGATGGAGTCAGCCGTTCCAGGGCAGCACTTGTGTCTTTTTGCCTTTGTTTCACAGGTCCTGGAACATCACTCCCCATGACTGGCAGCCACAGCATATCCTTCTGATGCTTTTCCCTGAATTTATCTTCCTCCTTATTCTGTCTTGTGTTTCCAGAAACCTAAGTAACATCCACAGACCATGTTCACAAATGCCCAGTAGAAAGTGATCTCTGAGATGTTAGGCATGGTGGGTCTATGTGCTACAGAAAAAAGTACTCAGTGTAGGAAAA
>NW_007726678.1:284307-286759 GCF_000696425.1 Galeopterus variegatus | reverse complement strand
AAAATTTTGCAACAACCACTCGGTGATGAAAGATAAATATTAGCAATAGGCATGAGAGGGAAGGAGGAAAAAGAGAAACTCATTCCTCAAAACTGAATATGAAGTGACAACTGTGCATTATTTTAATGTGGGTTGATTCCAAAAGCAAACATAGAACAGAAGACTTTTCAAAGTTTGAATTTTATTCCCATATTTTTGCCCTACCAATTTCTATACTTGCTTTACATGCTTTAGAGTAGAAAAGATCAGCCAGTTCAAAGTACACTCAGCAGAGGCCAGGAGAGTGGGAGAAAAGAAGAAAAGATCAGAAACTCTGACCTGTTCAAAACACTATGTTTTTCTTCCTTTCCACTGGTGCCAGGAAACTGGTTGCTGAAATACTGTAAGAATCCAATAATTTCAGTGGATTCATCTTATATGGCATACAGTGGATTAATAGGTCAACTTGTCTACCAGTTACTGAGTCAAGGATTTTGGTGCCCAGGGCTATGAACTAATTCAGGAAGAGTATGTGGTAGGCTGATGGCCCCATGTGTTCACAACTTCCTGTATCCATGCCCTTTACAATATGCCTTTGTAGATCATATTTTCCTAAGTGAGGTCTATTTTCTCACCTCTTGAATCTGGGCTGGCTTTGTGACTTGCTTTGGCCAATGGAATGCAGGTGACATGTCAGTCAACAGGCTTTGCAAGCTTTACCTCTCACTTGGAAACCAGCTACTAGCATGAGAATAAACCTGAACTAGCCTAATGGATAAGATAAAAACACACAGCCCAGTCTTCCTTATCACTCAGACTGACAGCCAACCATGTGAGTGAGCCCATCCTAGACCAGCCTGTTCCTAACCAACCCAACAGCAGACATAAGGTGTATCAGTGAACTTAGCAGAACTAAGCAGAGATCAGTTACGCAGGACACAGATCTACCTAGCTAGCCATAAACTCATCAGCCATAATAAGCACATCAAAAGAAAACTGATATAGAGTCATTCAATCTGTAGTTTGGCCAGGCACTTTGCCTACTAAGAGAGGCAGATACATAAATTTGGAAAGACAGCTAGGAGCCTCGGTGGCACCTTTTAGAGTTTATACTCTTACCAGTGCTATTTGGAATCCACAATGAATTGTTCCAAAAACAGATTCAAAGCTCCAGGGAACTCTTTTAATAATTTAAGAAGATAACATATGTGAAATGCTTAATGTGAAGCCACTATTATAAACTATAAAAAATATAGTTTATTTTTAAAAATGAAAGCTCTAATTTCCACAAACATGAGGTATTATTATCCTGGTTTTATGAATGAGAAACTGATGGTAAAAAAAAGTTAGATAGGTATCAAGAGCTGAGATGGAAACTTTGGTTGAGTCTGACACCA
The DNA here is from genome assembly GCF_000696425.1 of Galeopterus variegatus. Lineage (NCBI taxonomy): Eukaryota > Metazoa > Chordata > Mammalia > Dermoptera > Cynocephalidae > Galeopterus > Galeopterus variegatus. Next base: position 285,383 of record NW_007726678.1, on the reverse strand, counting down.
AAGGCCCGTCGTGAACACTGTACAATGGTGTCTCACTGATATATGGTGGCATTATCACAGCTGGCAACCAAGGACCAAATTCGGAGTCAACTCCCCATCTACAGTGAAAATGGTGTTTGAGGTAACTATCTGAGCTTATTTCAAGGAAAAGGAGACAAAGGGGCAGCTGAAGAGAAGGCAGCTGTATAACACCTGTCAGATGTAATTGCAGCAATAAACAAGCGCAGCAAATCCTGCTATCCTCCTGAGAACCTTTGTCTCCATAGTGAAATAATGCAAAACATGGCAAGAGTCAATCAAAATCTGGGAAGGAGTAGAGCTCAGGTTTGCAGGGGCTGAGCAGATTCCTCTCTGTGGACTCTAACTCACCAGTCCCAGAGGAGTGAAGCGCTTGTTGGCTAACAGTTCTTCCATCTCCACAGGCAACAGTAGAAGGCACAAAGCAGGCAGGACTCTCGTGCCATTATAGGATTTTTAGATTTAATTTGGGATTTCTCAATCTGCCCTGTGAATGTGGCAAAATATTTTTACCCGTTCTGTATATGGTTCATCTACCCAATTCTCATGAATATTACCATTTTAAGGTCTCTGAAAATATCCTGTTTTGAAGAAGCAAGTTAAAAATTAATTCCTTTGCACAGAATAAATAATAACAATTAATTTCATTCTCACAGCAATCTTATGATGTAGGTATTAGTATTCCCATTTTACAAATGCAGAAACTGGAGTTTTGGAGAGGAGTTAAGCAACTTGCCCCAAATCACAAAACTGAACGCCAGTCAAACCTAGGCTGGCGACCACTACAACCCATGCTTTTAACCAATTGCTACTGTGTGTTATGATAGCATCATAACAGAACTTCTTTATTTTTAGTAAACCAGTAATTTTCTGAATGTCAGGGTCGAGAATAAGACTCAAGCTGAACTCTTGGTATCTTTTCTTTAACAGCTTGGAAATGGCACTAAAGATAGAATTTCAAAGTTGTCAGCACCCTGACAGATTAGTCCTGGGCATCTTGAGAATTTGTTACCTTACAATGTTATCACATTTCCAGATTCCTTTCAGCTAATTTCAAC
>NW_007726678.1:273999-283902 GCF_000696425.1 Galeopterus variegatus | reverse complement strand
ATGCTTTTAACCAATTGCTACTGTGAGTTATGATAGCATCATAACAGAACTTCTTTATTTTTAGTAAACCAGTAATTTTCTGAATGTCAGGGTCGAGAATAAGACTCAAGCTGAACTCTTGGTATCTTTTCTTTAACAGCTTGGAAATGGCACTAAAGATAGAATTTCAAAGTTGTCAGCACCCTGACAGATTAGTCCTGGGCATCTTGAGAATTTGTTACCTTACAATGTTATCACATTTCCAGATTCCTTTCAGCTAATTTCAACTCTGCTGAAACTCAACGGCAAAACCATCAGGCTTTTCTTTCAGTGTTTATAGCTTGTTTTTTAAAATGAAAACTCAAGAGACAGCTCCTAGTTCCTCAATCAACCATGCCAGTGTTTCTCTGAGCCGTATTGGAGGTCCAAGATATGTTCCCACCCTAGTAATCTGCTCTTGTGTAGAACACAGAAAAAAGCACATTCTGGGGACAGTGTTGGTTGCATTTAGCTATATGATGAAACTGGGGGACCATCCATGAGACTGAGCATGCTCCGTGGATAATTTTCTTACGTACAATTTCTGTTACAGTGATTTTTTTTATGTGTTGAATGCTTGAATGACAGGTGGGGGAATATAAATGCCAAATCTCTAGAAAACTTGTTTTCTTATCATTTCTTTCACGTGCCTTTACAATTTCAGACAGAGCAAGTTTGAAGTTCAAGTTTCGAGCCATCACAAGTCTCATTGTATAGTGCAGTAGGAAGTCATCAAGATCCTCCATTCCAACCTTCTCCTGGGCATGGAGCCTATCTAGAGCACTCTTTAAAGGGTATATCTAACTTTAGCTCAAATATTTCCAATTACAGACAACTCACAAGCTTATAGAACAGATGAATTAATTCTTTGAGTAATTCGATTTCCCAGTACAGCATATAGATATCAAAGGTCTTCTCTATATGTCAGGGTTAGAGAGATGATAAAACATTCTACTCTCAGAAAACTGACAGTGCAAGTTAGAACTATAATAAGCCTCCCTTTAGCATTTCATCCTTGTTTATTGGTTCTCTCATTTAAGGTGTCACAAGATATGTCCTCCCTCCATTTAACACACTTCAACTGTCTGAAGATAACCTATCACATACCCCTCAGCTGTTGTCTCATGTTTACAATTCCAGGTCCTTCAAACTGTTTCAAACTGTAACTTGGTTTAAGGGTTTATAATTATCCTCGTAGTTCTCCTATGGTTCAACCCAAGTCAATCTCCCTTCTTTTAGCAGGAGCCAGGTATCGAACTAATCTCTCAAGGATGCTGGAAAACCACAGTCTCCCCATCTCCATGGCTCCCAACTCAGATTTAACAAAACTGCAATTTTAGATACCCATCCCTGGAAAGCAATGGCCTTTATGAAATGCCCCAGGAGAAACATGATGTGAAGTTCCTACTGGTCTCATCACCTTCCCAACAATGAATTCTAAGTCCTTTCCTTCTTACAGGAGAAAACAGGAGAGTAGCTTCTGACCAAGAAAAATGAAGGAAGGTACACTAGCACTGGAAAATATTTATTTAGGTATAGACTTCATTGATTTAGCATCAGTGTTTACTATGCTAAAAAATGTGAGAAGAATGCAGGGTTTGTTATTAGTACATCCCTAATGCTAATGATCAACATTTAATCTTCCATGACTTCTCCTGACCACTTTTTACTTCTTAAAACTTTCTCTTTCTTTATGTCTACAATTGTTCTTTGTAAACCAGCTTTACTGGCTTTTTCTCCTGTTGAAATATTTTAAATGTAAGTGTTCTTCGGTGTCTGGCTTTCATCCCCATCTTTTCTTATACAACAAGTTCTCTCATGAGGTGCCCATGGCTTCCACAAAATCTACAAGCTGACAACTCTACCCCTCAATCTGTATCTCCAGCCCTGATCTCTCTGCCAGTTTCCACAACTATATAGCCAATTTCCTAATCCACTCTATTTCCTTTAGGTACATCAAATTAATTATTCCTTTTCCAAATTAATTATTTTCCTTTCTCCTCCCAAATTCCTTATCTCTGTTCATTTTGTCATAATCCACCTTATCAACAACCACCAATTCCTATTTATTCTACGTCAGGAGTATCCTCTGATTGCAGCGCTTCCTTTACAGCTATAGCTATTGCAACTAAAATTAGCTTGTTTCTCTGCTCCTGTTTCTTTCCTGTTTAGTCCATCTTCCACATTGCTCCTGTAATTATGCTAAAATAAGTAAATGAATATACAAGTACATCTGATTTTTTAACCCTCTTTCCTATAATCTTTTCTGGCACCTGTTGCCTTCAGAGCTCCTGTAATTATGCTAAAATAAGTAAATGAATATACAAGTACATCTGATTTTTTAACCCCCTTTCCTATAATCTTTTCTGGCACCTGTTGCCTTCAGAAAAAAAAAAAAAATCTAAAATCATTATGTAACAAGAAATATTCTTCTCTAACTGTACGTCTTCTTCCTAAACTCACTCCCAGACCAATCTTCCTACCCCAATCCCCTGCCCCCACATACACATGTTCCAGCCTCCATGAAATTTTTACTTGATATTTTCCTTAAACATAACCTATAACAATTCTCTGAATATGCTGGTCTGTTTTCCTGGAAGGCTGTCTCTTTTCAATCCAGCAAACTCATATTTTTCCTTCAAAATCTAATCTAAATGTTTTCTCTTTCTGGGAGACAGTTATAAATTTCTTCCTATGCATTTATAAATGGCCAAAAATATTGTGCTTCAGACACCAGGCATGCTAGACACTATACAGGATGATGCATATACCAGGGTTAGGAAGATGGAAAAGTCCCTACTCCATGGGATATATAATCCAGTGGGCAAGACAGGAGCTACACATGGAATTTAAGTACACTGACTGTTATGAAAGAAGCTGTGTTTTACAGAGATCTATAGTCTAAACAATACTGTTTAATAGAACTTTCTATATCTGTGAAATGTTCTAAATCTCTGTGGTCCAATATGATAGCCACTAGCCACATGTGGCTATTGAGTACTTGAAGTATGAGTTCACGGAAAATGTGTATTGTAAAAAACGATGCGTGGATTGTAAAGATTTTTTGCCCCCAAATAAACTCATACCAATTTGTATGAGTCTGAGCAGGATCTAGTTTGAGGCATTAAGAAGGATAAGATACCAGTTTGAAAAAAGCCCCTATCAGAACAACATGAATTTTGCCAAAATTGAAGCAAAAATAAACAAATTTATGATGAAGCTTGGGTGCCATGGTGAAATCATTGATGCTTTACAAAAAGTGGATAGGATAATGCCCCAAAGAAATCAGCACTTTACAAATGGATAACTTATTTTAAGAAGGGATAAGACAATGTTGAAGGTGAAGCCTACAGCAGCAGACCATCCACATCAGTTTGCCAGGAAAAAAGTAATCATGTCTGTGCCCTAATTCAAGAGGACTTACAATTAACAGAAACAGTAGCCAACACCATAGAAATCATAGTTGGCTCAGCTTACACTATTCTGACTGACAAATTACGGTCGAGCAAATTTTCTGCTTGATGGGTGCCAAAACTATTGTACTCAGATCAGCTGCAGACAAGAGCAGTGTTTTCAATGGAAATTTTAAACAAGTAGAACCAAGATCCTGAAGTATTTCTTCAAAGAATAGTAACAGGAGATGAAACCTGGTTTTAGTAGTACAGTCCTGAAGACAAAGCATAATCAAAGCCATGGCTACTAAGAGGTGGAAGTGGTCCAGTCAAAGCAATAGCATAACAGTCAAGAGCAAAGGTCATAGCAACAGTTTTTTGGGATGCTCAGGCATTTTGCTTTCTGGAGGGCCAATGAACAATACCCTCTCCTTATTATGAAAGTACTTTCAGAAAGTTGGCCAAAGCTTTAGCAGAAAGATGCCCATGAAAGCTTCTCCAGAGAGTCCTTTTCCACCATAATAATATTCCTCCTCATTCTTCTCATCAAACAAGGATAATTTGGGGAGATTTTCAATGGGAAATCACTAGGCATCCACCTTACAATCCTGATTTGTCTCCTTCTTACTTCTTCCTGTTTACTAATCTTAAAAAAATCTTTAAAGGGCACCCATTTTTCTTCAACTATTAATGTAAAAAAGGCTGCACTGGCATGTTTAAATTCCCAGGACCCTCAGTTCTTTCGGGCTAGACTAAATGGCTGGTATCATTGCTTGCAAAATTCTCTTGAATTTGATGAAGGTGATGTTGAAAAATAAAGTTTACATTTTTTGTTTTTATCTTTTCATTTTATTTTCCCACAAACTTTTTGATGTCCCCTCAGATGGCCAATGCAACTGAGGAATTACATTTTTTATTTTTTTTTTAATTTTAATTAACTTGCATTTAAATAGTCAGCTAGTGGCATCTATGTAGGACTGTGCAGTTCTAAATGTTAAGGAAATCTTCTCTGAGAAAGGGAGATTTACTCTTGGATCTGATGGATAAATAGATCTGAAGGGCAGGTAAAGAGATGGAAAGAATATTATCATATAGTATTGTGAAGGTCCAGATTCACAAGTTCACTTTCCTCTGTTAACCCTACACCTTCCTCAGCTCTTTTGAACTTAAAGTGCCTGGTACATAGTAAGTGCTTGACATATAATTACTATTATTATAATAATGAAGTTTTCTGGTTTATATATAGGTTTCTTCATAAGCTTTATTAAGCCACTTTCACATGTGTGTAACTTCAGCTTCTATCAATTTCATAAAAATGGGAAATGTCTCAAGTTGTTTTCTATTCTGGCATGGTATCCCAATGAGTGCTGTGTAGGCAGATTCACTCTCCACCTGAAATATTCTACATTTTAGGGAAATTACAGATCAGTGAGCACATAAGCAGCCAAGTGATGAGTAGTGAGTACTTATGATTTTATGTTGCCTCAGCATCCATTTTTAGATATGTTTAATTTTCTTATAACAGAAGCAAGGTTCAGTCACCTTTGACACAGTTTCCAATACTATATCCCACCCAAATGGCTCCAGCTGGTGTCCACAAATAAAGACTTAGAGGAATATCTCCTGCCTAGCAGGCTAAGCTCCCCGTTTTCCCACAGCTTCCTTTAGAAGGATCATTCAGACATATGCCTGCAAATTTCAAGTGAACACATTTCAGTCACAGCATGACCTCCTGCATCTACTGTCTGCTTGCTTCAAATCCACCAATTAAATTGTCCTGTGGGAAACCTGTTTAGATACTGTCCTGAGCCCAATAAAGGCATTAGTCCACTGGTCCCCTCTCTTTTTATCTTCCTGTGCTCCATGATGTCCTTTTGTATGTGGCCTCATGGCATACTGTGTACCCCCATGGTCTGTAAGTACTAAAAACTCTTAAACTTCCACATTATGGTTGTATTATTGGAGCCCTGCCCACCATCTGACCCCTGACTATAGGGAAACCCCAAAGGGACCCATGAAGGTCGGTCCTTTTTTGGTATTCTTTGTCCGGGTCTCTCAGCTGCTGGGAGCAGTACTTACCAGCTAAGTTAATAAAGTTTCATTCAAAACATGATGATTTATCCCAGGATATTGTGGTTCTGAGCCTTACAGCTTCCAAGATCAGACCATAGAAGCAGTCTAATCTATTCTGAAAATTCCCAGTTAGTACCTCAACTAAGTCTTAAGCTGCATATCCCCCTTAGTCCTGGATTTACGTACAGTCACTTCCAAATGATGATTTTGTCTCTTAGATGAATTATAATCCCACCTCAAACCCAGCTTCACATTGCCATCAATGGGAAGGCATTCCCATCCTTTTTTAGTCATACAATTTTTATCTTGCTGCGATATGCTTTTATATACCACAAGAGAAAGGTGTGGGCAAAGAAAGTGCTATTTCAGGATGCATGCTTATCAACACATAACACGTGTGCAATAAACAGTGCAAGGAGCTGTTTTTAACACAACATGGCAAATCCCTGAGAGCATCTGGCAGAGCCAATAGTGCAGGTGGCTTAGCAATCCCAGCACCTGACTCCAGAACTTCACCACCAAACCTATTGAGGGGTTTCAGATTAGTTTTCAACAGTGACAGCCATCCAGATATCTGTATAAAGTATGAGGAGCTATGGATGCATAACTGGGAAAGGGACCTGTAAATGAACTGGAAGTCTACCAAAAAATAGGGAAGTTGAAGATGACTAAAAAGACAAAAGCAAGTTCATTCTCACTGCCAAGTCTGATTCTGCCAAATCACTGTCAGGAGAACCTTCTCCCAAATTCTATTCAAGATTCAAGGCCTAGTTCAAATCCTACATCATCTACAGATCTGTAATGACCTGTTACTGCTAAAATCACAGAGTATTTGTCTTTAATTTGCAGATGGACACTTAATTATATATTGTGTTACGTTATTCATTAAGAGTTCATGTGATCGGATTTTACCTCCCCAATCAGGATACAAGTTTCACAGGGTAAAACAATTGTTACATAAGTGTCCTGAATTCCCAATGTCCTAGCATGGAACAGAGCATCTCATGGAGCCCTTGATAAATATCTTCTGATTTATTCAATAACATGTTAAAGGACAGACCATTGCCAAGTAGTGTGAAGAAGAGAAGCAAGGGAAAAAGAAAAGCAGGATGTAGGGGCTGTGTCCTAATGAAGGAAGCTAACATTTCCCGAGGTGACTCATGTGACAGAAGAGTCAACACTGCCAAGTAGTGTGAAGAAGAGAAGCAAGGGAAAAAGAAAAGCAGGATGTAGGGGCTGTGTCGTAATGAAGGAAGCTAACATTTCCCGAGGTGACTCATGTGACAGAAGAGTCAACACTGAGGAGCAGAAGTGGAGTAAATGTCTTGGAAACTTGCACTCTGATGTTCTCTTATTTCCTCATGTAAGGATTACATCTTCCTCTGACAATGTGTAAAGGGCCAAAGTCTTTGGAAATGAAACTTCTATTCTAAGAAAATTCCACATAAAAGGTTTCCCGCTCCAGAGGCCTATGAAAATTACTAATCAGATGAATCTCCTGACATGTAGTCACAGAATGTGAGAACTGGGAGGAGCCTCAGATATTCTAAGAAAATTCCACATAAAAGGTTTCCCGCTCCAGAGGCCTATGAAAATTACTAATCGGATGAATCTCCTGACATGTAGTCACAGAATGTTAGAACTGGGAGGAGCCTCAGGTGTCATGTGATCCCACTCCAGGAAACTGAGGTCTAATGACATGAGATGACTCGTTCAATGGAGCTGGTTCATGGCAGAGCTGAATCTAAGGCTTTCTGATTTCTAAGGCCTGAGGTTGTTCCACATCAGTTCCATAAGAAGTAGAAGAATTCCACTGGTTTAGTCGCTGGAAACTTCCAATAACTAGTCTGTTTTCCTTCCCACTTGATTTTTTTCTCTAATCAGACTGGACCCCAGTCATTTAAACTGTTCTCTGATTAAAGAACAGTTTAATCAGTTCTCTTTCCCCTCAGCCTTTGGTAACTCCTATTCTCAAATTGAATTTCAACATCCTTGTCCATGTGTCCTATGGCCCCTGCCCTAAAAAACTCTAAACACAGAGTGAAGTCAATAACTCACCTTCTCCATTTCTTCCCCATGGTGCTGACCACAAATGAAGAAAAATTGTACAATCACATTAAAAGTGTATGATTCTCATGTTCCTTGCTGTCAAGAATGGACAGCATTACTTTTCATATTCTTGATCAGCACTCTCTCAGTGGCTATTTCAAACCCTTATCCTCTCTTCAGTGCTGTGTGACTTATCCTTATTAACGCCTTACCTGCTGCTTCACAGAGAAAATAAATGCTTTTAGTGTCAACTTTCTCCACCTTCTACTCAATCTACCAATCACCTTCATTCCCACTGAGCCTCACTTCCTTCCCTCCATTTTCCTGTTTACTTCTTCAGGAACTTTTTCTATCAACTCCCTCTTTCTGCTATATAACCAATCTCTCCCTTTTTGCTGGCTTTTGTTCAGCACATAAATATGACCAAATCTTTCCATGTGTCTTCAGGAAACTCTCTTGACTCTGCATTACCCCTGTGGCTACCACTCTACCTATCTTTCTCCTCACAGGCAAACTTCTTTGAGAGAGCCTATTCCTGTTGACTCTACCTCCTTGCTTCTCATTTTCCCCACAGCACACTGCAAACTCATAATTCTAACCCTTGAGTCCTGAAACTGACTAGAAAAATGTCACCCATACATCTTAAGTTTTTTAATATGGTCACTTCTAAGTTTTTTAATATCTTTTATTGTGGTAAAATATACATACATAAAATTTGCCATTTTGATCATTTTTAAGTATACAATTCTGTGGCATTAATTTCTTTCACAATGTTGTACAACATCACCCACTTTCCATTTCCAGAACTTTGTCATCATCACAAACAGAAACTCTGTACCCCTTGTATAATAACTCCCCAGTTCTCTCAAAAAAATTGGAATTATCCCATGTATTTTTTCAGACCACAATGGATTAAAATTAGAAATCAATAACAAATGAAATTCTGGAAACTATACAAACACATGGAAATTAAACAGCATTCTACTTAATGACATATGGGTCCAAGAAGAAATCAAACAGGAAATCAAAAAATGTATTGAAACTGATGAAAACAATGATACATCACACTAAAACCTGTGGGATACTGCAAAAGCAGGACTAAGGGGGAAATTTATCGCATAAAATGCTTATTTCAGAAGAACAGAAAGATGGCAAGTAAACAACCTAATACTTCATCTTAAAGAACTATAAAAATGAGAACAATCCAAACCCAAAGTCCACAGATGGAAAGAAATCATTAAAATCAGAGCAGAACTTAATGAAATTGAAACCCAAAAAACAATACAAAAGATCAATGAATCAAAAAGTTGTTTTTTTGAAAAGATACATAAAATTGACAAACCATTACCACAGCTAACTTAAAAAAAAAAGAGAGAGAGAAGACCCAAAAACAAAAATTAGAAATGAAAAAGCTGATATTACAGCTGATATGCCTGAAATACAAGGAATCATTCAAGACTACTATAAACAACTATCTGTCAACAAATTTGAAAATCTGGAGGAAATGGATAAATTTCTGGACACATACAAACTACCAAAACTGAGCCAAGAAGATGTAGAAAATCTGAACAGATCAATAACAATAAAAGAGATTGAAGCTGTTTTCAGGAGGCTTCCAACAAAGAAAAGCCCTAGACCAGATGGATTCACAGCAGAATTCTATCAAACATTCAAAGAGGAATTGACACCAATTCTCTACAAACTATTCCAAAAGATTGAAACATAGGCAATTCTCCCTAACTCATTCTATGAAGCAAACATCACCCTGATACCAAAACCAGGTAAAGATACAACTAAAAAAGAAAACTACAGGCCAATATCCTTGATGAATATAGATGCAAAAATCCTCAATAAAATACTAGCTAACAGAATACAGCAACACGCACACAAAATTATAAACCATGATAAAGTGGGATTCATGCCAGGGATGCATGGTTTGTTCAACATATACAAATTAATACATGTGATATGCCATATCAATAAAATCAAACACAAGGACCATGTGATCATCTCTATAGATGCTGAAAAAGCATTGGATAAAATTCAACACTCATTTATAATAAAGACTCTCTATAAGTTACATATAGATGGAAAGAATCTCAACATAATTAAAGCCATATATAATAAACCCATTGCCAATATCATCTTGAATGTGGAAAAGCTGAAAGCTTTTCCTTTAAGAACAGGAACTAGACAAGGATGCCCACTCTCACCACTCGTATTCAACATAGTGTTCGAAGTACTAGCCAGAGCAATCAGAGAAGAGAAGGAAATAAAAGGCATCCAGATTGGAAAAGATGAAGTCAAACTGTCCCTGCTTGCAGATGACATGATCCTATATATCAAACAGCCTAAAGCCTCTATAAAAAAA
>NW_007726678.1:271812-272999 GCF_000696425.1 Galeopterus variegatus | reverse complement strand
AAGGGAAAAATAAACAAATGGGACTATATCAAACTAAAAAGCTTTTGCACAGCAAAAGAAACAATTAACAGAGCTAAAAGACAGCCAACAGAGTGGGAGAAAATATTTGCAAAATATACTTCTGACAAAGGATTAATATCCAGAATATACAAGGAACTTAAACAACTTTACAAGAAAAAAACAAGCAACCTAATTAAAAAATGGGCAAAAGAGCTAAGTAGGCATTTCTCTAAGGAAGATATACAAATGGCCAACAGTCATATGAAAAAATGCTCAACATCACTCAGCATCCGGGAAATGCACATCAAAACGACACTGAGATACCATCTCACCCCAGTTAGGATGGCTAATATCCAAAAGACTCTGAATGATAAATGCTGATGAGGTTGCAGAGAAAAAGGAACTCTCATACATTGTTAGTGGGACTCCAAAATGGTGCAGCCTCTAAGAAAAATAGTATGGAGGTTCCTCAAACAATTGCAGATAGATCTACCATATGACCCAGCTATCCCACTGCTGGGAATATACCCAGAGGAATGGAAATCATCAAGTCGAAGGTATACCTGTTCCCCAATGTTCATTGCAGCACTCTTTACAATAGCTAAGAGTTGGAACCAGCCCAAATGTCCATCATCAGATAAGTGGATATGAAAAATGTGGTATATCAACAGAATGGAATACTACTCAGCTATAAAAAAGAATGAAATGCTGCCATTTGCAATGACATGGATGGACCTAGAGAGAATTATATTAGGTGAAACAAGTCAAACACGGAAAGAGAAATATCACATGTTCTCACTTATTTGTGGGAGCTAAAAATAAATAAATAAATACAGAAATAACCTGGTGGAGGGAGAGCGAAGAAGACACAACAATTACAATTCCTTGAAGTTGATATGACAAGCGAACAGATATGAGGTTGTTGGAGGGGGGGAGAGTAAGGAGCGGGGGAGGTTTCAGTAATGGGCCACAATAATCAACCACATTGTATATTGACAAAATAAAATAAAACTTAAAAAAAATTGATCTCAATAAATTTGACTAGGTACCTCATGTAAGTGGAGTCATACAATATCTGTCCTTTTGTGTCTGACATTTCACTAAACATAATGTTTTCAACCTATACCCATGTTGTAACATGCATCAATATGTCATTCGTTTTTAAGGCTGGATAATATGCCATTGTA
>NW_007726678.1:270328-271438 GCF_000696425.1 Galeopterus variegatus | reverse complement strand
TCTGACCAGCAATGCAAACAAGTTCTAACTTCTTCACATCCTCACCATCATTACTTATTTTTCTGATTTTTCATTTGTTTGTTGGTTTTTTACATAACAGTCATCCTAATGTGTAGAAAGTAGGATATCATTGTGGTTTTGATTTACATTTCCCTAATGACTAGCAATGTTGACTATTTTTTCCATGATCTTACTGGCCATGTGTGCACCTGCTCTGAAGAAATGTCTATTCAAGTCCTTTGCCCATTTTCGAGTAGGATTGTTTGGGGGTGGGGGTTTTGTTGCTGACAGTTGTCATTTTTAGTCCTTATTTTACTTGATCACTCTGTAGCATTTGTCTCTGTTCTGGCCAGAATGATTTCTCCCTACTCCAATTTTTCTTTCTTAACAGTCTCACTAGCTCTTTAAACATTTGACCCCTACCCACTCTAACATTTATTGAGTATTTCATAGGTGCCAGGCACTATGCTAAGTATTTTACATGCATTCTCTCCCTTTATATTTAAAACCATACTTCAGATAGGTGGGATTACTAGAAATGTCATTTTACAGATATGAAAACTCCAGTTCAAAGAAATAAAGTATTTTGCTTAAATTTATTAATTAGTGATAGTGCTAGCACTTAAACACAAGAAACTGATTCATTCCAGAGTTTGTGCTTTTAAGACTATCCTATCTAGCTCAATCGCATTAATCACTAAGTTCAGCTAATACAACCTTATATCAATAAATTATATAACAAAATTACATGGTTGCAAGCAATGAAAACTAGCTTTGACAACTTAAGCTGAAAAGGAATTGCAGTAAGGATATGAGGTAATCCACATAATTGAAGGGAAAGCTGAATAATTGGGCTTAAAAATAGAGAGACCTAGATGAGCTGTAGCATCAAGCTTGTAGGAACCGAGAGCAATCTCCTCAAGACCCAGCCATTGGACTTCAGCCACACCCCTGTGACATCTGCATCCAGCTGAGCGATGACCCAGCCACCACTGGAGGCCCCCTGGTTTCCCTGCCATAATGAATGGAGGTCCATGGGCCTTGATTAGACTCCCCTTCTTCCCCCTTTTCCCACCCTATTTCCCCTCTCCCTTCACTCCTCCTTCTTCC
>NW_007726678.1:267979-269489 GCF_000696425.1 Galeopterus variegatus | reverse complement strand
GGCTGCTACCAAAGCAGCTAGTCTGTATAACAGCAGTCACAACCACCATGCAGATGGCGTGACAAACTCTCAACTTCATTGATACAAGGAGAGGCACCAACAGAGACCAAAAACAAAAACAAACAAACAAAAAAAAAAAAGAAGAGGTCTTCTCTCTCCACAAAGCACATTCCAAAGTTATACAAGAAGCATATAATAATAGGGGAGGACTTGATCATACCTGTCTCAGTACTAGACAGATCATCTAGGTAACAAACTAACAGAGGAACAGTTAATCTACCAGGTGGAGAGAACAAATTTATGGTTATTAGAGCAGGGAAAGGGAAGGGGGAGGGGAAGGGGTACGGAGAAAGAAAAGGGGAGAGATTGGATAAGGGGCATAAAGAATAAGTATGATTTGTAGCAATGAATATGCTAATAAAAATTTTTTAATAAATGAACTCTTACAAAATAGAAAATAAAATGACCCAGCCACTTGAATGAATTGGCTGAAAATTGTTTCATTCCCTTGGTCAAACGGAAATTTCAGAAAGTGAACATCATATTGGTCTAGCTGAGACACATGCCAATCCCATAGGTAGGAAAGACAGGAAGAGCACAGGTTGGTTGGAATCTAAACCTGACAGTTTCAAAGAGGAAAAGGTTCATGTGCCAAATCATGAACAATGAATAAGCAGATGCAGGTCCACTATATTCCCAATCTTTAACTTTAGCACAGACCACTCCTTGGCCCCAAACTTACATATTTAATGACTTACCATCTCTACTTAAAGTCCTTAACACATTGGCAACCACTTGCTCCTCTTTAACTGGGTAGAAGTCTACCTTACAGAAACTTCTGCTGTATTTCTTACTCTGGACCAAAATTTGTATCAGTCTCTCTCTCCCTTATGAGACTGTGAGCTGCTTCATTATATTGTATTGTTCTTTATATCCCTTAGCACTAAGCATGGTGTCATGCATGCAGCAGGTGCTCAATAAATGTTTGCTGTCCAGTGAATGAGCAAAACTACAGAATTGAAGGGAACTAGAGTAACAGGCATTCCTATAACAAAAGACCTTGAACAAAAAAGACACTGAAATTTTAGTTGAAGCAGGTACAATATAAGCCAAAAAATGTTTCATAATCTGTCAAAAAGGGAATGTGATCTTAATTGTGTTGATACAATATGATGTCCACCACAGAAAAGAGTAGGTCTATGGTACCCAGCACTGATCAGACCACATCTGTAGTGTTATCACTATTTCTGATCACCACATTATAAGAAGGAGATTGAAAAACTTGAAATTTTTGGAAATCATTAAGTGAAAAAAGTTAACAGGGAATTTTTATCATGGAAAAAATAAAAATTTGGAGATTTGATCTCTGCAAATCACTCAAGAGACCCATGGAAAACAGAAAGCTAGATTTATTCTATATAACTACAGATAGAATCAGGATGAATGGGTAAAAAAAGTTCTCCTTGAAGAGTTGTTCATAAATGAAATAATCTGTTTTGTACCATAAAAA
>NW_007726678.1:265961-267385 GCF_000696425.1 Galeopterus variegatus | reverse complement strand
GGAGAGCTAAATTCTTTACTTGGACTGCCAATTTATACTCCATTGTCTATATCTTTAAGATAGTTTTCAACTTGAAGACTCAACTTAAATGAATAACATGCTGCTTAAACAGATTATTATTGAAGTTTCCATGTGCAAAGAGTTGTGAGCAAGATAACCACATTAAGAAAATTAGTGTTGAAAAAGAAAATTTATTAGAATCAGTACTGGTTTTAATGAAATTACTGAGTTTGGTAGATGTAAAGGTACTGTGGTTGGCAATATTACAGCCCCCTAAGATGTTCATGCCCTTATCCCTAGATCTATCAATATGTTACCTTGGATGACAAAAAGAACTTTGCAGATGTGAATAATTTGTAGCTGAAATAATTTTCAGGTGATTAATTCAAGTGGCTGGATCTCAAGGTAGGGAGATTATCTTGGACTATCCGAGTGAACCCAATCTAATCGTATGAGCTTTTAAAAGTGGAGAAACTTTCCCTAGCTGTGGTCAGTGAAAGGAAGATGTGGTTACAGAATAAGAGTCAGAAAGATGCAACATTGCTGGCTTTGAGATGAAGGAAGGGGCCCACAAGCCAAGGAGTGTGGGGAGCCCTATAAACTGGACAAGACAAGTAAGAAGATCTTCCCCTATAGCCTCCAGGAATGAAATCCATCCTGTCAACACTTTGATTTGAGCCCTGAGAGACCCAGGAGAGATTTGTGACCCACTGAACTATAAGATAATAAATTTGTGCTACTTTAATCTTCTGAATTTGTGGTAATTTGTTACAAAAGCAACAGAACTTCACTATAGATGTTTAAAGTTAAAAGTAGGAAGGTCTCAGCCTCCTCCACCCAGAAGCAGGCAACAGAACATGACCAGGGTCCTAGGCAAAGAGCCAAGGGCCACAGCCCCTCCACTTGGAAGGAGGAAACAGAGCATGCACAGGGTCAGAGGCAGGAGTGAAGGGCAGTACCTCCCACCCAAAAGCAGGCAAAAGAGCATGCCAAAAACACCACTTCTACACAGGCAGCCCACCACAGCCACTGCCACAGCCATGGCTGCTGAAAAGGCTGCTCAACACCACAGAAGGAGCCACAAACACCATGAAGGCAGCCTACTGGACACTCGACTGCACTGACACAAAGAAAGTCACCAGCGGAGACCAGAAAAAGAAGAGGACATTTCTCTCCTCAAAGCCCACTGCAGAGTAATAGAAGAATCTACTGGATGACCAGACATCAGTGTAGAGATACTAGAAATTGAAAGCCCAAGAAAATATGACACCACCAAAAGAATACAGTAATTCTCAAATACCAGACCTTTTAGAGCAGGAAACCCTTGAAGTGACTGAAAAGAAATTCCAAGCAATAATCTTAAGGAAATGCACTGACATATGAGAAGATGCAATTAGACAACATATGAAATGAGAAAAAAAAAA
>NW_007726678.1:251363-265342 GCF_000696425.1 Galeopterus variegatus | reverse complement strand
AAAAAAAAAACAGGATATGAAGAGGAAATTCACAAAGAGATTAATACCTGAAAAAAGAATGTAGCAGAACTCATAGAATGAAGATTCACTCAATGAAATAAAATACACAACCAAGAGCTTAAGCAACAGGCTAGAACAAGCAGACAAAAGAAATTCTGATCTTGAAGATAGTCTTTTTGAAATAATCCAGGTGAGAGAAAAAAGGAATAAAGAATTTTTAAAAATGAAGAAAATCTAAGAGAGCTAACAGACAACCATAAGCACATAAACATTAAATCATGGGTATTTCAGAAGAGGAGGACAAAGGAAAAGTCATGGAAAAACTATTTAAGGAAATAATATCAGAAAGCTTCCCAGGTATAGGGAGAGATACGGACCTTCAGATCCAGGAGGATCAAAGATCCCCAAACAGATTCAGCCCCCAAAAAGATCCTCTCCAAGACAAATTATAGTCAAACTGGCAAAGCTCAAAGACAAAGAGAGAATCTTTTTTTTTTTTAAGTTTTTATTTTATTTTATTTTATTTTATTTTTGTCCTTTTTGAGACCGGCCACACTACGCTCAGCCAGTGAGCACTGTGAGCACACCGGTCATCCTTATATAGGATCCGAACCTGCGGCAGGAGCACTGCTGCGCTCCCAACGCCGCACTCTCCCGAGTGCGCCACAGGCTCGGCCTAAAGAGAGAATCTTAAAAAAAACAAGAGAAAAGCAAAAAGTCACTTATAAGGGACCCCTTACTAGACTAACAGCAGACTTCTTAAAAGAAACTCTATAGGCCAGAAGAAAATGGGATGATATATACAAAATACTAAAAGAAAAGAACTGCCAGCCAAAAATACTATATCCAACAGGGCTATCCTTAAGAAATGAGGGAAAAGTAGATTTCCAGACAAACAAAAACTGTAGGAATTCATCACCACACAACCAGTCCTACAAGATATCCTAAAGGAAGTCCTGCATCTGGAATGTGAAAAGTGATAATCACTACCATGCATACACAAGAAAGAACAAAATCCACTGGTAGAACAAAAATGCAAATAGGAAAGAGAAAGAAACTAAATCTTACCACCACGAAAAGCCATAGTGACAATGTAATAATACCCCTATTTTATTTCTGATTTTAGTAATTTCAATCTTCTCTCTTATTTTTTGGTCAGTCTAGATAAAGGTTTGCAAAGTTTGTTGATCTTTTTAAAGAATCAACTTTTGGTTTTGCTGATTTTCTCTATTGTTTTTTAATTCCCTATTTCATGTATTTCTGTTGTAATCTTTGTTATTTACTACTTATATTTGCCTTTGATTTAGTTTGCTCTACTTTTTCTATTTTCTTAAGGTAGAAGTTTACATTACTGATTTGAGATTTTTCTTTTTTTTATTGAATCATAATTGCTTATACATATTTTGGGGATTCAACTTTGATGTATGTTGATCAAACCAATATTATTAGCATATACATTATACAAATTTTACTTATTCTTTATGCCCTTTATCCAATCTCTCCCCATCCCCTCTACCTACCTTCTCTCACCTCTGATAACCCTAGATTTCTTCTCTCCTTCTAAAAGAGTAATGGTTACTCTGTTGATTTGTTGCCTAGGTGATCTGTCCAGTGCTGAGAGAGGTGTGCTCAGGTCCCCCACAATTATTGTAGAGCAGATGCTTCTTCTATCACTCTGGAATGGGCTTTGTGGATAGAGACATCCTCTTCTTTTGTTTGGTCTCTGCTGGTGACTCTCCCTGTGTCAATGCACTCAAGTGGCTGGTGGGCCATCTGTATGGTCATTGTGGCATCTAGCCACTTTTGTGGCAGCCATGGCTCTTGTGGTGGCTGTGGTGGGCCACCCACATGGAAGTGGTGTTTTGGGGGTGCTCCTTGCCTGGTTGCAGGAGGTGGGGTCATCCCCAGCTCCATACCTCAGGACCCAAGGAAGGCCCCATGGCAGCAATTGCATGCCTGGATGCAGAAGAAGGAGTAGGTCCCAGCTTTATGCCTCAGGACCCCAGGCAGGCTCTTTGACAGCAGAGGCATGCCTGGTTGGGGGAGGAGGGGTCAGTTCCTGGATCCATCTGTTTTTTACATTCTAATATATTGTTGTGGAGCAGTTGGGTCACAGGGGGAGAGGGGAAAGGGAAAGGAAATAAGGTGGGAGAAGGAGAAAGGGGGGCTGTTGTTGAGGCCTGTGGCACACCTCTCATTCCTGTAAGGGAGACCAAGAGGCTTCCAGTGGTGGCTTGGTCATTGCTGGGCAGAATGCAGATGTTGGAGGGGCAAGTTTGAGGCCCTTGGCCCCCCACCACCCCAGCTCAGGAGCCCAGGGCACTTCCTGCAGCAGCTTGGTGGTCACTGCTGGGCTGGTTGTGGGTGTCGGAGGGCATGGCTGAGGCCCCCAGCCCTCTCCCCTCCCTGGCTTGGGGGCCCAGGGGGTTTCAGGTCCTTCTAGGTTTTATAGGTGTCCTTTGCTGAAGTGAGACCTTTACTAGTTAATATCAAATTTTGCCTCTGGTCTGTGGGTATTTTGTTTTTTCTAATAGTTCTGTGTTGGATTATTTGCTGTTTCCTCTACTTAAACTCTACACTGAAACTAATTTGTTATCCTTTACTTACTTCTAAAATGGGGAAACTTCTTGTGAAGACCAGCACTTGGACCCTGTGGTTAAGTTAAATTGCATCATTGCTGCAAATTCCCTGGGGAAGGCTTTTTGCACTGCTCAAGTTTTAATGGTTGGCTTTATAGGTACTTCCAGGTCCTGTGAGAATTGGTACACCTGGGTTATGATCTGGTCCTCAGTCTTTTCAGCAAACTGCTCCCCCTGAAGTTCTATATTCCTGACCAGTCTACAGAGAGTGGGCCTGTGCTGATTAGAGAGCAGAACAGCTGTCCTTGCTGTGCCCCAATATTCTCCTGGTGGGCCCACACCCCACTGCCTGTACCCCAAACACTTCCCATGGGACGGGCTGTGTACTAGTCCCTTGCAATGACTCACTGGCCTCTGAATGGCTCCTTTTTTCAATTGTTGTTGTTCCTAGCTCCTATGTGGGTCCATAGGACCCCTGTTAGTGGTCTTGATGGCCTGAAGGCCACCAAGGCCCTCTTCTCCCCTGCCACCTCCAAGCAACTTCATTGGAAGGGCACGGCAGCAGCTTTTGCCAGCTCCTGGTCCATGCACTCACCAGCTCCAGCTTGGTAACAGCCAGGATTTGAAATGGTTGGAGCAGTCCTTTTTTTCTCTTATCATGGCTTCTCCTGCTTTCATGAACTCTGTAGGTCTCTCCTCTTCCCCTGAGCTCTAGTGGCCCCAGCTTGGCTGTCATTGCTTTCTAATAGTTGTAAATTGGTTGATTTGTGGAAAAGAATGACACTGGGGACTGTCCATTCTGCCATCTTGACTGAAAGCCTGTTGAGATTTTTTTCTTATTTTCAATATAGGTGTTTATAAGCATAAGTTTTCCACTAAGCACTGCATGAGCCCTGCATACTATAAATTTTGATATGCTGTGCTTTGATTTTTATCTCAAAGTACTCTCTAATTTCCCTGTGATTTTTTTTTCTTATTGTTTATTTAGGACAGTGTTGTTTAATTTCCACACATTTGTGAGTTTTCTAAATTTCCTTCTGTTATTGTAGTCAGAGAACATATTTTCTATGATCTTAGTCTGTTTTAAAAAAAAAGAGGAAAAACTTAAACAAAAAAGTTGATGGAAAGATTTCCATTATCTTTCAATTCTATTTTTCCACAAACTTTTTTTTTTTAAAGATGACTGGTAAGGGGCTCTTAACCCTTGACCTGGTGTTGTCAGCACCACGTTCTCCCAAGTGAGCTAACCAGCCATCACTATATTGGGATCCAAACCTGTGTCCTTGGTTTTATCAGCACCACACTCTCCCAAGTGAGCCATGGGCCAGCCCTTGTCCACAAACTTTTTGAAGTGCCCTTGTGTTTATATTCTGTTCTATTGATTTTTTTATGCAATTCATCTTGCTAAACTTAGATATTTAATTTCTGTTCTCAATTTCTTTTTATTAAGTGGTCTTGTTGATTTGCTTAGAAATTAATTTACCTTTGAAAAGTTTATTTATCTTCCTCTGTTGAAATTAATTTGATATTTGCATGCTTTTGGAAGACTTTAGAGAGCTATTTCAAATAATCAAGATTATAAAATGAAATACATAAATTTTAATGTTTTATATCTCCAGTTTTTGTGAAAATTTGAAGCCCTACGTTCCTCTGTTATTCAGTTTATGTATATGTTATTTGAACAAATATATGTGTATATCCTTGTTTAAAAAAAATAAGTATATAATTCCCATTTTAAAAAAATGAGGGCAAGAATCAAAACTATTAAAACAAGAATTATAATTATTAAAAAAAGGAGAGGTTATATTACTCACAAATTTCATATACAATCTTCTTTAAATTGCTTGCCACAAAGTTCCACTTCCAGTAGAAGCTGCCCCAATTTTTCTCTCATTCCCCATTGAGACAGTGGTCTGTCTGTCCTCTCTCCTCCCCCAAATTCAATTACCCATGCTCCCATCTGTCTTGTTCCAGCATCCTGACTTCAAAAAAAAAAAAAAAATGGATGTCTTTTAGGTAGCTTGGGAAGGAGAAATGTAGATACCTGTACTTTCCTTGATACATATCTTTCCTTAACTAGACTAGAAGGATCTCAAGACAAAGCATGGCTGATCAAAATATGTAGCACAATAAATGTTAAAATAATAAATATTTTTCCTTTTCTTATATAGCACTCAGCTTATTGGTAGTTTTTTATATTAAAAAAACAATAAATAAAGTTAAAAGTATAACATGTGAGAAGTGATTTATTTATCATCTTGTACAAATGCCTGACAAACTACATTTCATATTATATTTAGTACACTATGTTTATATTGATTTATTTGACAGGAGAGACATATCCTGTGATGCATCAAGGATCTAATTGTCTGAAAAATACTTAAGAAGAAACAAAAAGTAATATACAGTATGAACTCTGCCCTCACAAAGACCAAGTTTTTATCTTTCTTTTTTTTCTCCTGACTGGTAAGGGGATCACAACCCTCGGCACGGTGTGGTCCGCACCACACTCAGCCAGTGAGCGAACCGGCCATCCCTATATAGGATCCGAACCCGCGGCCTCGGTGCTACCAGCGCCACACTCTCCCAAGTGAGCCACGGGGCCGGCCCACAAAGACCAAATTTTTAGACAATAGAAGATTATAAAACAGGACATAATCTAGAGCCAAATTATATAATATAGCCAGAAGGAAGGACTATACATGTGGTTATTGCAAGTATTAGGTTTTCTAGATTTAACTGAACTTCAGATATCCTGATTACTGTCGATACAACCATTTAAAACAACTAAAAATTCCTTCACTTTAGATCTAAAATTTATTTCCTCTTCTGGCTATGACAAATTATTTGTCAGATAACATGTCCAGACTTTGGGCTCAGAAGGTGTAGTCAACATGATGACAGTAAAGAAAGAGGGAGTAAAGTTTAATAGGTCTGGAAATGTCAGAGGAGTTTGTATGTGTGTGCATATGTGAAAGAGAATAGAACTTGACTGCAAATTTGAAAATCGATATTCTAGTCTAAAAACACACCTCCTTGACTGAAACTATTAGGAAACAGCTATGAGTGGCTATAAATGGAAGTAAGGAGGAAGCACCTGGAACAGTTTAGCAAGTCAAGAAATAATAACAGTGGTGACTACAGTTAACAACAATGTATTGTACCTTCAAAAAAAAAATACTGAGCATTCATTTTACATGTTCTCACCACAAAAAATTAAGTATGTGAGGAAATACAAGTTAATTTGCTAAATTTAGCCATTCCACAATGTATATATATTTTAAAGCATAATTTTCTACGTACTAAATATATACAATTTTTTATTTGTCAATTAAAGTAAATATTTTAAAAGAAATAAATAAATAAGTTTTGCAAATTTGCAGATTATCTTTTTTATTTATGAAATAGCGTGTTCCCTAGATTATGAATCTAAAGAATTGAAGTTTTTGAAACAACTGTTTTGAACATTTTTTTGATTAAAGTAAATTTTTATTTTCATCATTAATGTGAATCCTTTTTAACATCTATGGAGAATAATTATATAGTATAATATGCATGTACATCCTACTGTATTTACAACGATAAACACATATACTTGACATATATAAATTGCATGCATACACATACAGATCTTTGTTCAATTAAGAAATTTCATATTAGCTGGAACTGCTACTTCCTTCTCTGTCATCTACCAGCAGTTTCCTTGAGCCACTGTTATCTTTAAACACCTGATTTCCATTATATATCCTGACATTATATATGGAAGGCACTAAAGCACAGGTCCACCTTCTATTAATAGGTCCATAATCATAGAGTCTGGGTTACTAAGGTGTTGTTCTCACTTTTTGTTGTTGTTGTTTGTTTTGAATTGCTTAAAAAGTGGTATAAAAGTTTAAGATAAATTATTGAATTATTTATTATCATCTCAAACAACCTAAATGAGAAACAATTACAATGCTCTATAGAATGGTTGCCATAGAGTGGACCAAATCTGCCTTTTGAAAGCCAATCTTTCAATTGCATTCATCCGTGGCAATAAATTTAAGGTTTATGCCAATGAAGAGAGTACAGAAAGGAAAATGAAACCCTTTACTAAAGCTAGACTGGACAGCTGTTATGTTTTTTTAAGGGATATGAGTTTATAAGAAAGTGAATTTTTGATTAGAAGAACAGTGAGTTTGAGCAAAATGGAAACACAGTGTCTCATGGAGCATGTTCATGAACTAGCAAGTAGGACAGTTTGGCTGAAATATTAACACCCAGGTAGGAAAAAGGAAAAACTGAGTCTTAAAACACCAAATCTTAGGGCATTTTGAATGCTAGTTGTTATTTAGGGTGGTTTAGAAAGACAGCATCATGATTGGAGCTATGCTTCACTAAAATACATCTGGAGTTAGTGTACAGAATAAACTGTGGAGACAAGGAAAATAGGAGGCTACCGAGATGGTTCAGGAGAGCTAACGAGCATCTTATTCTCCACATCTTCAGGTCCTACATGTGTAACATCCCTTGATGCTGTATATTGACTGAGCATCTGCTCTCTCTCTGTACACCATGCTAGGCCTGCCTGGCTACACTTTTTCCTATGACTTACTGCTGGATCTGTCCCTCTGAGCCTGGTGTTCGATGAGAATGCAAGGTCCCAACCCTTCCCGGTCTTCATCTTTCTACTAAAGTTAACAGAGTCATGGCTGGCAACGTATCAAAAGCACCACAGACAGAAGTGTAGGCAGTGTCTAAGGGATAAAAAGTAGTGAGAGGTCCAACATCTAGTAAAAGAGGAAGAGAAGGAGTGAGCCAAGAGCTCACAACAAACCTAGATAGTTCAATGTGATGGAATCTGTAAAGCAGTGTTAAGAACTACATATTCAATACTGTCTGTTTCTCTAGAAATGAATCAAAAGGCTGTGGTATTTGAGAATCTGTAAAGCAGATTTGAGAATCACCATATCTTGTACATACCACATTTGTTCTGATAGTTATGTTGAAGTGCAAATGTTCCCCAAAAACATGGATTGTGATCTTACTCCAAACCTACCATAGTCCCCAACATATAAAATTAACCAAATAATTGTCTCTTAGGTGAATGAATTAAATGAATGGGTAGCCACTCAATGTCACCTTCAAAAGAAAATACTGATAATGATGAGGTGAGAGGGGAGGGTAAAAAGTAAGTGGCAAGGAATTAGAAGCAATCAATGCAGGCTGAAATATTCTAAAAGGAAATAGTGAGTTAAATAGCACAAGAAGTTAGTGGGGGGGGTTGTTTTTGTGTTAGTTGTGGTTGATGTTGCTGTTGTTTGCTTTAACCCTTTATCTTTAGTGTGAAGGAGACTTGAGCCCCCATATAGGTTGTGAAGAAAGGGCAATTAAAGGATAATAAAGAAAGAAAAAGAGAGAAAATGATTTTTGGTACACATATCCAGAGAAGATCAGAGGATATGCAATAGATCAGAAGACACTGGATAGATAGAGCAAGTCCTCAAAAAGGAAAAGTGATACTTCTTATTCTAAGAGAAAGAGAAATGAGACTGCAATTAGGTAAGACTCAAGAGGTCGTCTTTGGAACATTAATCTCGAACTGGATACAGAGAAATTCTGAGCTAAGGAATTTTGTTGACCCTGACCCTTCATGAAAGAACAAAATCAGAGATGGTACAGAGTTGAGGTTTGTGGTTGAGAAGAGTGGAAAAGGTTAGAAAAATCTGCCTTCAAAATACATTTAAGAGACATAACACAGAGTTATTAGCCCTGAGGGCTCCAAGTGATGGCAGAAGACTTTGTGAATTTCAGGAGGCTCAACCAGTTTGGTTTGTGACTTCCTCCAGCCAACAGTTCAGGGATTTGTTAGACAGATATGAGAAAAGGTCACAGAGTGAAGGACTTCAAATTACCAATGAGATAAACCCTGTTGTCCATAAGCAAGAGCCAGCATTTCTCATAAATTAATTTTCATAATTAGCTGTTTAGTGGCTGTCTCTCCCACTTGAGTGTAAGCCCTACAAGAGCAGGGTACAACCCAATCTCATTGTACGCCCCTAATAAATAGTGTTGATGCCTCACAGAAAGAAAGGAAAGAAGGGAGGGAAGAAGTGAGGAAGAAATTGAGGAAGGGTAGTGGAAGTTTTAGACCTTTTCTTTCGAACCTATGGTTATGTTGTCATTAAGGTTATTTGGGAGAGTGTTCAACCATTACACATTTACAGTACAAAATAATGTGCTGTGGACTGTTTTCGAATCTCTCATTTACTTTATAAGAAAATGTTAAAAGCATGTTGATTGTATATTAACTAGAGTAAAATCATAAAAGGCAGTCAATAAAGTATCTATAAAGTTTTCATTCTTAAGAGAATATGAAGTCTTTCTGACAGCAACATCAGATTAATCAAGAAGTCTGTTAGTGAAACTGATAAGAAAAATGGCACAATTTACTATCATTACCAAGGATATGTTCAAAAAAAAATCTATCTCACCAGATCTTTGAGAAATGTGTGATAGCAACTAAAGCAATCTCAAGTACTAGATAAAATACATCTGTCTATCAAATATGTTCTCAAATAATTCTTCAGAGGAAAATGTTGTTAGTTATTTAAACAATAGGCCATCTGGCATATAAAGGAATAGGTTAGTGAATATATACTCTGATTTTTTAAAAAATTTTTCTTTAGCCAAATTTGTGACAGTAAGAAACTTAAAAATAATAAGTATAATAAAAAGTTCAAAGCCTTGTCTAGGCAGAAAGCAGTCCTTATTAGTAAGAAAGGAGGAACTATGATCAACTCAGGGTTTCACTGAGTGCCTGCATTTACAAGGTTGACATCTTCCAGAATTTTCTGAGGGACAAATGTTATTTTTTCTTGTCCATCTCCTAGTCCTAGAGTCTCTCCCTGGAAGATCTATGGAATGCACAACTCTAATGGGTAGCTTTCAACCATCTAGTCCAAAATTTGATGCTAACAGATGCAAGAGAAATAGTGCAAACAACCAGTGGTAACTGAAACACCAGCAGACTCAATCTTTCACCAGTTTCCAGATCAAGGAGTGCAGAAACAGCCTTGGCCTCCTTCATCTCCTTGGCCCTCCCACCCCGCCACACCTTCATCCCGTCTGGCCAGACATAAACAACCAGTGGTAACTGAAACACCAGCAGACTCAATCTTTCACCAGTTTCCAGATCAAGGAGTACAGAAACAGCCTTGGCCTCCTTCATCTCCTTGGCCCTCCCACCCCGCCACACCTTCATCCCGTCTGGCCAGACATAAAATGTGGCTGCTCTGCCCAGTACTCTTATTACAGTCTCATTTGGGACACGGTTAATAGAAGGCTGACCTTTGAGTGCTTACTGTGCTGTCTGTCACATCTCTGCACACCCAACAGAGACCTCATTCTGATAACACTGTTCCATCCTGAGCTTCCTATCCCATGTTATCTCCTAGTGACCACTTCAATAATGTGAGTATTTATTCTGATACCTACCTGGGATCTTAGGTTCCCTGAAAGGCTTGTGGTCCTTCCTTAATCTTTCCAAGATTGCTTCTCAGGGAGTGAAGACCTGACCTGAAACCCATCCAGTGCTTTTTGTGTATTATCTACCTGGATTGCCAACACTTGGCAGAATGCCTAGCACACTGCACTTACCTTATCAATATCTGTTGAACTGAATTGAAGCATGACCTGTCCTGCATTTCCTAGCACTGAAGCCAACCATTTGCCTGCAGAGTGTCTGAGGACTGCCACCTCCCACCTACTCTCTGCCATACTCCTTGCTTGTCTAGCTGCAGCTCTGCTGCCATCAGGCTGTCATTGGTGTAGAAGCCTAGTGCCAGGTCTTAATCTACCCACTGCCACATCCTACTTTAGGTAACAGGCAGGCCTGGCCAGTAATTTCTAAACTATGACAAGGACAATCTACTTCTGCCTTTTACAGGAGCCTTACTATTGACAAGACACTGATTTTGAACTTGATTTCCTAGGTCAACTCAAATTTTATGTGGCACTCCTTAAACAGCTAAGTCCTGGGTGTTTTTCCATATTAAATATGGAACTTACACAGTCTCATAAACAATGCATACAACAAGGCACATAAGTTATATGTTGGTATTGACTTACATTCTGTTATCTTCTAATATTATCTAGTCAAAATACGACAGGCTGTTCTAAGACATCCTGAAATTTTATCGAGTGGAAACAAATCTTTATTTCTTGGCAAGGGAGATTATAGTAAACCTGGATAAAAGGATACTTAAATAAATATTTAGTGACCGGCCCTTATGTCAAGTAAAAATTTAAGCAGGAATACATATGTGACAATGGGAGCTAGCCATCTACAGAATGGAGTATGTGTCAGAAATGCTTTTATTATCTCAAGTGTAAAAACTTTAACATGTTATTTTTTGTTTTTCTTTGTGGGGGGCTAGTACAGGGATCTAAACCCTTGATCTTGGTGTTACCAGCACCACACTCTAACCAAGTGAGCTAACCGACCTGCCCTCTTTAGATAATTATTATCAGATGTTTATATCTGCATAAGACTTCAGTTTAAACTCATGCTTTTATCTTCTTTGTCAGGAAGAACAATCTTTAGCCTGGAAAAGTCAGAAGAAATAATGATAAGATGGAAAGAAAACCCAAGATATGTGTAGAGATTACAAGAGTGGCTCCAAAAAAACTTAAGTCTCATGGTCTGGGCAAAATACATAAGAATATTTCAGGGTGAGGAGAGAGTTCTCTGAAATGAATCTTTGAAGAGCCAGAGAAAACAGAAGATGGGCCATGGTGGTTCACATTTCCAAAGTGGAGAGACAGATTCCCCGAATCATAAACCAGAAGATTTGATATGTTCTGTGGGCAAGATTCTTGACTGAAATATTAAAAATCTGATTTATAACACACAAAAAGAAAATAGGGGTAATAAGGAATAAAACATCCCAGATTAAACTAATTGTTGGTAGCATTACTATATTGGCAAGAAATAATGATATAAAGACAACATACCTTTATTGTAGCAAAATGTTAGAGTCTTTTATAATATTTTGTCTTGAACAAGACAGAATTATAAATTGGATCAGAGGAATTAGCTGGGTTTAAAGTAGCTTGAATGACCTATTTATGGTGAAAAGTCCATGTCAACCTAAAGTGAATTCCAAGAGTATTCATACATGTGTGTTTTGAATGAGGATTCTCATCAACTCTGAGAACGCCTGAGCTGAGACAGATAGCAAATACCCACGTGATGGAAACCGGACATAAAAGATCTCAATTGGCTTAAGTAATGAGCCAAGTCAAACAAAAATGAAACTTTAGAGAAATAAATAGAGCCTTTCTCATGGGCTGGAAGAACCAGAGCATTGTTATGTGAGAGAGGCAAGAAAGATTACAAAATGGGGAACAAAAAACAGGGGACTTTGTAAAAAGGACAGTATATTAGTTTCCAAGGGCTGCCATAACAAAGTACCAAAAACTGGGTGGCTTAAAACAACACAAACTTATTGTCTCACAGTTCTGAAAGCCAGAAGTCTAAAAATCAAGGTGTCAGCAGGGCCATGCTGTCTCTAACAGCTCTAGGGGAGAATTCTTTCTTGCTTCTCTAGCTTCTGGTGTTTGCCAGCAATCCTTGGTGTTCCTTGGCTCATAGATGCATCACTCCGGTCACAGGGCCATCTTCTCCCTGTGTGTTCATACCAACTTCCCTCTGTGCCTGTCTGTCCCTATGTCCAAATTTCTCCTTTTTATAAGGACACCAGTCATATCAGATTAGGGCCCACCCTAATGACTTCATTTTACTTGATTACCTCTGTAAAGACCTTGTTTCCAAATAAGGTCACATTCTGAGGCCCTGGGGATTAGGACTTCAGCATACATTTTCAGGAGGACACAATTCAACCCATAACAAACATCTCAGTGTAAAGTAACAGTAATGTGCCTACCATGAAAAGCACGGCTGCATAGTTCAGGAATGAGGGGAGAGATCTGCCTCCCTGGACAGAATATACCTGGGGAACTAGGTCAGTTCTGGGCCTTTAACAGGCACATCCAGGGGAAAGCAATTAAGATGACGAGGGAACTTAAAACCAATTTTTTAGAGCATCGTTTGAAGGAAATGGGAATGTTTAGCCTGAGGAAGAACAGGCACAGGGGGAAATGAAAGCTGCCTTCAAATACATAATCAGCTGGCTGAAAGTAGAACTGGGGTTGTTTTTTATGGCTCTGAGGTCAGAATTACATTACTGAGAGATTGATTCAACTGCATGAAGATTCTAAAAGGTAGTTTGTTCAAAGGCAGCCGGAATTTCATGGCAATACTAAGTTCTCCATGTTTGGATGTCTTTAAGCAAAGGCTGAACACAGTGGGAGGAATCAAACCTTTGAAAGTTGGCTTAGATTATGAGTCTTCTGACCTTGATATTCAAGAATTCTATAAAAGAAGCTTTTCTTTAAAGTAAAGAATATTAATTCCCAAAGTAACTCATAATATCTTATAAAGAAATGGAATGTTGTCCTAACCAAAATTTAGGATTGTTTTCTATTAAAGTAAATATAGAGGAAAGAAACATGAGAAGAATCACATATTTTAACCCCACAAATAAAAAATAGGCGGTCTAAATAAACATACTCAGTAAGAATATAGAAAAACCACAAAATCAAATAAAGGAAAGCAAAATCCTTATCCAAGTTACAGGAATATTAAAATAAAAGTAGCATTTCAACTTTTTATAAAAGAAATATGAAAGATGAAATCTAGAATAGGAAACAGAAAATTCAATAAGGACCAACATTTTGCTCCCAATACCCAGAAGCATAAAGGAAACAGGAAGAACAGATAGTAATCTGGTGAAGTAAACTGATTTCTCTGAAAGAGGTTTGAGGGACAAAATGATCCATTGAAGAGAGGCCAGTAGAAGGAGATCACTTGGACAGTGGAAAGGGCACCAGGTTTGGAATAAGTCAGGAAACCAGCTGGGCTTTGCTGGGCCACCAGCCAGCTGCACAAGGTTTCACTAAACACTTCTCTGCTTCTCAGTTTGCTCTGTTATTTAAAGAAAGAAAGAAAGAAATCAGATGATATTTTAACAATTTCATCCATCTGTATAAAATTATGCCTCTGATGAATATCCATAGGTAGGAAGTGAGGAAATACTCATACTGTAACACCATAAAGGCATAGAAAGTTCGACTTTAAAAGGCAATAACAGAAAAACAGCCAATGTAACTGCTTAAAAGACTTGAACCAAACACAGCAGATTAAAAAGTAATAATAGTTACTATAAACAGGGATGGGATGTGCTAATAAGCCAAATGACTACATAGAAAGGTTTTTTGAGTTTCATGAAAAATAAAATGGAAGTCATTAATCAGTTAACCTGTTAACTATTACACACAGAATGTTAGCTTTGTATTACC
>NW_007726678.1:247614-250350 GCF_000696425.1 Galeopterus variegatus | reverse complement strand
TTCTCTGCAATAGCAATTTCATTAAAATTTTCTAGCATATTAAATTCAACACACATTTAACAACTACTATAAGCCTCGCCAAATGATTTTTAAATCTAAAGACACGCAAAATTGAACTAACATTTATTCATAATACAGAATAACATGCAATAACCAAGAAAATTCAACATACAAAACAATATTTAAAGAGGCAGTGGTGCCTGTGTAAGATTTTAAAGGATGAGAAGTTTAATCAACACAAAAATGGAGAAGCATTCCAAGCAGAATCTTCACTGGCATGGAAGCAAGAAACAAAATGAAAGATTTGGGAAATTACAATTGGTTAAATATTTCTGAAACAAAGTGCTAGAAGCACAGAATAGCAAGAGGTGAAACAGAAGGAGACAATTAACCCACAATGGAATTTCTGGGCCATTCTAGTAGCAAAGGCTTTTTCTTGTGGGCAATAAAAAGCCACTGAAGAATTTGGAGCATTTAAGTACAGTAACAGGTTCAGCTTGGCGCTTCAGGAAGATGATTCCAGGCTGCGGAGTGGAGGGAGGATATGAGCTGGAGAAGGAGTGAAGAGATAAGGTGAGGCAAGAGATAGAAAAGAGCTGGATTAAAGCCATGGCCAAGGAGAGAAATCTCTTTGAGAGAGGTTTTGGAAGTGGAGCTGGTGGGATTGGGGTAGTCAGTGAGACGTTTCAGGCCTGCTGCAGAGCCAGTCATGGAGTGGGACCACAGAAGGAAAAACAGGTTTGGGAGGGCACAGTTTAAACCATTATCAAGTTTGAGATGCCCAGAAGACATGTAATCCCACCTCAATATCATCTTTTTCTCTTACTAACACCTGCACATTTCAAAGCTCATTTTTAATGGATAAAAAGCATAGTATCAGGGGTTTTTATTAGCTAAATGTCTCTTTAAGAAAATAAAAGGGAACTATCTTTCCCCAGAGTAAAATCAAGAGCCACATAATGTTCTGAGGAATTACAGTTTCCTCAAACAACACTTGCCCTAAACGTACAAAAGATACTATTCAATCAGAAACCAGATAATCAAATACTTTGTCGGTAGAAAGTAACTGTATATGTCATACCTGGGTCATCAAAGTTCAAAGAACAGGAATGCAAAGGACACACTTAATAGCAAAACTGAGCACAACTTTATCTCTCAGGATTCAAGGACTCTTGAGGTACCTTGGGTGTGGTCTTATGCATCTCGCTTAAAACTGCATATGTGTGGGGGACTGTTCTTACCTTTGCTGGATGCCAAGTCCACCATCCTTCTGTGTTTAATGGTCTGCACTTGGTTTGGACAGAAGAATCTGAGAGGTGACAGCATCTATAAAAAGGCAGGGGACAGTGGGCCAAGTGTGCATTCCCCTTCAGCAATGTAGGGTCAGACTCATAGGAATGTGGTCAAGACATACAGCTAAGTTTAACTGATATTTAACATGTTGTAGTTGAGAAGGCCAGAGTTGCTGCAGTGTATGTTAATAAGCCCAATGAGAAAAACAGACTGTGCAAAGAGTATTTCCAAAAGTCACACATTGGCAGGCTGAGAGACACTAACACATTTAAGTAGCAATAGCCAATCCAAAGTTGTCTTGCATAATTAATAGATTTGGTAGTCTTAAGAAAGAACTTTTTCCATGAAGAACTTGCTTTGAAGGCAGACTTTCACTGCCAGGTCTCCTGGGAGACTCATTTTTTTTTCCAGCTCTCACTATCTCTGACTCATCTCTCAAAGTTTAAGGGAAAGCATTCCTATGCAGGGGACAAGAGGGGGATATGTTGGAACTTTTTGAGTGTCTGCACATGTCCCTTATGATTAGAGCTTCACATGACTTTGCTAAAGCTCGGATTTGACAACCCCAGCTCTGGGTTCCGTCCTGAAGAAGGGGAGAACAAGGACTGGGGTGGGGTGTGGGCACAGACTGCTGCTGGGAGAAAGTGTTTCACAGGACCTGCGGATAGTTCCTGAGGTCAGGAACCCCGTTGCCCTTGGGAGGAAGTAATGAGAGAGGAAGTAGAGAAAAAAATCTGGGCAATGTAGGGTAGGGAGTCAGGAGTGAGAAGAGAAAGAAAAGATTATCTAGACACTTTAAGAAATGATAGAAAATAACAATCAAGCTTGGGTGGCCTTCCTAAGTCCCTGCAAAACTAACCCCCACTAAACTGACTAATGATAGTAATAAATACTGTCCAGAAAAACAGGCTTTTACTGGCCTGGACTCTTGGCTGAAAAGCATTTGGGGGAAACAAACTGACCCTCCGATGCTGTAGTGAAAAAATGTCATTATCTTTGACTTGTTGCAATCAGTAATTTCAATCTTTCTAATTCTTTCCAATTCCCTCTCAGCACCTAAGGATTAAGTTGATCAAATGACGGGTGGGTGAGATGGGTGGGTGCAGATAATGGCAACTACTTTTTGTCTAGTTAAATATGACTCACACTTCTAACCAGTAGACTCTGCCCCATACCACTGAGCAGTAATAAGTTCTTGGGATTCTGGTTCAATCTGTCAGTGGCCTCAGCTGAAAATCATTCTCTTCACCAATGTGCACAGGGATAATCGAAACTATCTCTGACAGGCGAGGCTGGCAGAAGACTGGCTGAGAACAAGGCAGTCTGCCTTGGCCTCTGGAGGTGCCATCACCAGGGTCGATGCAGCTTCGGCACTGGATAAATTATACAGAAGAAAATTAAGTGGCTTTTCCCTTGGGGGCTGAGATTTTCAGATTTTTTTTT
>NW_007726678.1:244244-246990 GCF_000696425.1 Galeopterus variegatus | reverse complement strand
TATATGAAAACTTCATGTATGTATACACACATACATACATACAAGGGTACTTCAAAAAGTTGGTGGAAAGATTTGTATTATCTTTCAATTCTATTTTTCCACAAATTTTTCAAAGTATTCTCATATACGTAATGATGTAATCATTTTAACTTCTTAATTCCTCAAAGGCAAATATAAGAAATACTTGAGGGATGTATTATCAGTACGTAATCAGAAGATTCTCTCAGCGCAACTACTGAATGGAGCAGTGACTGTACAGAAAAGGCCTTCAATGATATCCCTCTATTGGGGCAGAACCCTTGGAGGACATATCACAGAGGGTTGCAGCAGACAACTATGGGAATTCCAAAGGAACAAAAATCCCAATGTGAAACACACACCAGTGGCATAGGTTAGAACAAACCCTTTATATCCCCAAATAACTTTGGGAGAATGTACAACTTTGAGCTGTGATGCTGCTGCACTTCTGGAGAGATGCCACTTCTAAGTGATAGCCATGGCCCTCCCACAAGAGACAGCCTGTGTCTCCCAGACCACCACAATTATGCCTCGCCTCTCCTGGCCTCTGCCCACAGCATAGGTCAAGATGCCACCACCCACTTAGAGCACTCTCTCGTTTAGAGTCCCAAGGGGATGTTCTCCACCACATATGTGAATTTTGGGGATATGTACTAGAGGAAAAAAAAAAGCATCATGGTTCAAAAATAGTAAAACAATAAGGTCCAATGTACAATCAGTATTTTTCAGAGGTTCCATATACATAAATGTTCTAGAAAAACAAAACTAATTTATTTAAGTATCAAAATGCCTTTAAATGTGATTGATTAAATGAAATAAAATCTAAAGTACTATTACACTCTTTCTTGCTTTCTCAATTCCTAAGTATAACTTTACCATTATTAATAAATTAACATCATAATTTTCTACTGTTGATTGAGAGGACAACACGGTACACTGTGCATTTCCTATTTAACTCTTACCTATGTCCTTACCCCAGCTCAGCCAAAATGGACCATTCCCTAGTCCTCTTCACAGCCCTCACTTTGGTCACTTGAGGCCCTTCTTCAGGCACATGTGTTGTTTGAAGGACTCAGACTCTTCTCTGACCCTCGTTTCCACGTGTCTGAGCTCTTCCCATTTTTCCTGAGCAGCCCTCACTTTGGTCACTTGAGGCCCTTCTTCAGGCACATGTGTTGTTTGAGGACTCAGACTCTTCTCTGACCCTCGTTTCCACGTGTCTGAGCTCTTCCCATTTTTCCTGAGCCAGCTACACTGTGAGGCCACCTCAGAACCCTCTTCTCCACCCACACTCTGGGAATAATATTTCCCTAAATAGATGCTAATTTTTAAAAAAATTTCGTTACGACATTTCTCACTCTGTCTTTATCATGTCTTTATTTGTATGTTTATTTATGTGAGTGTAAGTTGAGAGCAGTAACCATACTATATACATACATCTTTGTTCACCCTATTCTGCCTTAAAATAGTACCTGGCAAAAATAGATATTTTTATAAAAATACTTTTGTTTTGGGCTTTTTGTTTTGTTTTGTTTTGTTTTTTGGTGGCTGACCAGTATTGGGATCAAACCCTGGACTTTGTTGTTATCAGTACCATGCTCAAACCAACTGAGCTAACCAGCCAGGCCCTAAACATACTTTTAAAACATTTTTTGAATGAATTTATAGTAAGTGTCCTGGCTGGCCAAAACTGAAATTCGATGCAGCTGACAGGTGAAGCTAAGTGAACCTCACCCCACTCCCAGCCCAAACTCCTTCATATCTACCTTGCAATCACTGACCTATGTAGGGGCTGGGAATCTTCCTGAAGAAAACACTCAAACCATGTCCACAATTGGAATTCTTGCCTTATAGTGCATGGAATAGAACTGGTTCACATTAGGTGTTCAGTAAGTGAATAAACTAAATTCTGTGACAAATCAGGCCTAATTTAACTTTTTCTTGGCTTGTTTACAAAGAGCATATCACTTTATCTCAGATCATCCTTTAGTCCTTAGCCTCAGAAAAAGTAAGGACTCTGGTGGTTGGAAAGATCATCAAGGAGCTGAATTCTGAGGGCCTAGGAGAAAGGATTGTCACTGTGTCACCTTGGCTCCCAACAGCAGCTGCAGCATCTTGATTCTTCAGGCTTCATCTCAGGGAAGATAAAAGTGCCTGTGGAAAAGGATTTCCAGCAAGGTTGTGACAAAGGTAGGAATGCTGGAGAATCTCAGGATCACTGCATGCCCAAAATGGCACAGGGAACCAAGAATGATCTGTGTGATCATGGACTCATGGAAAATACCCCTCAGCATGTCCTAGAAATCTATGGATGGGATTTGCAAGGGAATGGAGTTTCTAAATTAAAAAAAAAAAAAATTGCTGTCATTAGCTGGTAAATTTGGTTTTACTGTTTAAAGTGACATCATTTTGTCCAAGGCTAGGGGTAGAGCCATTTACAAAGAGCATGAATAAATAATCATGCATAGTAAAACTAAATTTTTAGAAAATAAGTTTTTTCCCCTATAAGATGTTAAATATTTTAGTAAGTTCTAATAGAATAATATTTAAAATTAGAAAATATAAGAACTGACAGGGAGCTTAGTAACTAACCAGTCTGAACCCCTTGCTTTGCTGATGAGAACTTTCCAATCTTATGGCTAGTTGTTGACTGACTTGGGATCAAAGACAACGCCTGCTGATGCCCAGGACTGTAGCCTTCTCTGTACCAGAACAGATACTCCCTAAA
>NW_007726678.1:242120-243410 GCF_000696425.1 Galeopterus variegatus | reverse complement strand
CCTGATGGCCAAGTCAAGCCAACCAGCTTTAATGGTGCTTCCTAATAAACAAATCAACTATTTTCTGTTCCCATTAAAAGAAAGTTAGAACTATATAGTGTCCTCAAAAATTTGATCTTTTCTTTAATAAAAGCCACAACAAAAACCACACTTCCATTGAACCATCCCATCTCAGAGCAAAATGACTGAATTACATGGACTCTGAGAGGCTCTTATTTCTATAATTTTTTTTTTTAATTTAGGGGTGAGAGAAGAAAAAAGAGAGAAAAGAAAATTCATAGACAGTAATGAAAAAAGGATAAACATATCTGGAAATTTTTACTTGGCAGCTGAAATCCTGCTTGGAAACCTGAGAAGATATATATTTTTTAATTACAAAGGATATTTAGTTGTAGTGTTATTCAGCCTTTCATCCACTCAACAATTATTTATTAAGGGCCAGGAACTATGCTAGAGATAGAAAAATCTCAAGGACCTTAATAGAGTTTAGCCCAGACATGTAGCAGTAGACAACAGGGAGGGCTCCCTGAGGAGTGGAGCCCTGAGAGACAATAGCTGTTAACCACATGAAGCCTAGGCTGAAGGGCACTGCAGTCAGAGGCAAAAGCCAGCACAGTGTCACCGAGCAGAAGAAAGCTAGGTGAGCCTGGAGTGCTGATTGTGGGAAAGAGGTGGAGTGACAAAGCAGGGAAAGCAAAGCTGTGCCCCGGGCGATGGTGGGAGCTATTAGAAATCTCAAAAAAGTATTCTGTGACCTCATTCATATTTTAAAAAGAACCAATCTTACATGGTTCTTAAACAACATAAGCCTGTAACAAAAGATGGTCAGTTAAAACAGAGATATTGCCTTTTACCTATCAGATTGGCAAAAAGTAAAAAAATTGAGTAGGATGGAGAAACAGGCATTTGCCCATATTTCTGGTCAGAGTAATAATAATTTAGTAATATATATTAAACTTACAAACATACCTTCCTTTTACCTAACAAATCTAGTTCTCAGACCCTATCCTGCAATTACCCTTACACCTGTGTGGAGTAACACACCTCCAACTTTATTCACTGCAACATTATTTGTAATAGCAAACTATAAGAAACAATTAAATGTCCATTAAAAGCAGGCTGGCTAAATGCATTTTGTTGGCTCAGTAAGATAGAACACCTTGCACTTTAAAAGAAAAAGAACTTCCTTATACAGAAAGATCACCAGGAGAAATTGCATATTTAAAAAGTAAGTACAGGGCCGGCCCGTGGCTCACTCGGTAGAGTGCGGTGCTGATAACACCAAGGCCG
>NW_007726678.1:236511-241369 GCF_000696425.1 Galeopterus variegatus | reverse complement strand
TTTAAAAAAAAAAAAAAAAAAAAAAAGTAAGTACAAAACTATTTATAGCATGTTTTCTTTATGAAAAAAGGGAAACACATATTAATATGTTTTATTATATATGTGTAAAATATTTCTGGAATAACACAAAAAATTCTCACCATCATTGTCTGTGTGGAGGGGAACTGGGTGGCTGGGAAGCAGGATAAGGGGATCCCATCCAAAGGACGTCACATTTTGTGACCTTCAGCCAGAGTGTTTTATGGAGTGACACAAGCAGAGCCAAAGCACAGTGGATAGATGCCTGGATGGATTAGGAAGTGAGGGACATGAGACCACTTTCAGGAAGTCTGATTGTGGACAGGGAGAGCAATCAGACGGAGCTTGGGGTGCGGTGAAGAAACAATGTAGGATTAGGAAAAGCCTCTTTTAGACTGAGAAACAGACTTGTGCTTGCTTTTAAACACAGACACAGAGAGACAGATGACAGAGAATAAAGAAGAAGATATTGTTGAAGTAAGGCAAGAGAGGAAATGGAAATACTGTGAATTTCCAAACAAGATTTAAAACTACATGTCCCAGGATTATAGGTTTCTTTCTTTTTCCTTTCTTTTCTGTTTTATCTGTCCTCCATTGTCTTTATACTAGTGGTTTGTACCGAGTAGGACTCACTAAATGTTTATTTACCCTCTTATATCACAGTACCCGAGCTCCTGTTTTAGGGGATATTTCCTTCACTGAACATTAGTGTCAGAAAGACATGCTATGGCAGACAGTGTATGCACATATCAAAGCAAGGCATGCACCTCCTCTAGAGCGTGCATGCAAGAATCCTACCACCTGTACATCCCTCGTTATTCCTGTAAGAGAGTGTTTTTCCTTCCCCTACCTCCTTGGTCTGTACTGTTTGCCCTGTCTAGAGTTCCTGGGTACGGCTGGATATTCCAGCAGTTGCAGACCTACGCTCAGTATAAGAGGCAGTACGCAGCCCCAATTCCTTCCTTAGTTTTCAGTGTTTTTATGCCCCAGCAGTCCCACCCCCCTTTCTGTCATTTTAAATGAAAAATTTGTCTCATACTCCCCCTAGTGACAGCCGCAGGAATGTCCTTCATGACTTAAAGTACATCTCTGATAGCAGAGAAAGAGCCAGTCTGAATGCCGAGGATGACAGGAACGTGCACCTGCACTTCTCCAGGCCCTGCCTGACGCACACGCTGATGCTGCTTTCTGTGATTAGAAAGACGTACTGACAAGCTAAATATCTAGAAATTAGTAGACTGAAGGGAACGAGTGTCAGTCATGGTGTAATAAAGATCTCACCAGATCTTTAGACCTTGACAGTGTAAAAACAATATAATAAATAAAATCAGGGGCAAGGGGAGTGAGGAGCAAGTGGAAGTTTGCCCAAACTCTCATCTTTGTGCAGTTAATAGATGCTGTGTAAAATTTATAAATTAAAATACAGTCTTAATGGCAACTGCCAGGAAAAAAACAACTAAAAATAATAATAACTAACACATTTAGAAAACCAAGAAGAAAAAATAGAAGCTGGTTAAAGGTCTTTTAAGTCCTCCTTTGATAAATCACTGGGTTAATATATAGCCTAAAGTTCATAAATCAAGAAATTAGAGTGTAATTTAAAATTATAATGGTCAGTTCCAGAAGTAAGGATCAATATGACTACTTCTGGAGAGCAGGACTCAGTGGAGAGGAGGTAGTGAGGTACAGATCTTTACTTCCAATTTTATACATTGCAATGCCATTTGATTTATATGTGCATGTGTGTACATATATTAGTTTCAAAATGTCAAAAAAGAATTTAACTATTTTTAAATGCCATGAATACTACCTTTGACTCAAGACCTCCAAAAGATATATTATGAAGCACTTGGTGAAGTCTAGCTGCTTCCAGAAATGACTTCACCAAGTACTAACATAAATGTGCCAGCTTTTGCGAAGGGTTGCTTTGGAAAACAACCATTAAAAAATATATTCTTGTTTACAATAAAACTGTTGTTGAGTACATTGTTTATTACATGACTCTGCCTTTGCTAGAGTCCTTGAACAAATCTTTTTAAATCTCTGCTAAATAAACTTTTGATTCTGCTGTAAGACTGTTTTGCTTTCTCTTCTGTAATTATGAAAACTGTTATTTCATTATGTTCAACTTTTTTAACCAAGAAAAACTTGAAGACCTATCTCAACAATTGTTGTTACCTTATGTGAATGACATATTCATATTTTCCTTCCCCTTGGTCCTGGTTTTCTATTTATATTTTATCATTTAATTTTATCTACTTGTGATATGAACTGTGTGAGAAAAAAATTATTTGTAAATTGAGGTAGGGCTGACCGCTTTCTGGTGGAGGTAGGGACAAAACACATGTTTAGTTTTACCTCACTAGCAGACACCGCCCCAGTAACCCTGCCTCCGACCATCTCAGTGTTTGAAAATATCACAGGATTCCACTGCAAATGCTCAGGGTGGGACACTTGACGCCTAAATCTCTGCCTCACCCCTTCTGTCTACCCTAGTTGAAGTAAGCATTGGTCTCCTTGGATGCTTGCTGTCTGTCACAGTCGCCATGGAGGAATATCAGCTCTATCTGTAGGCTTTGTCCCATTGGTGACAGTTGCCTTCTTGTCCTTTATCCATCACATGGATTAGTAAGATGTCTGCAAAGGACAAAGAGTGCTAAATCAGCAGCCCTGTATGTAGAAATCTTGGGATGCTTCAAAGAATGTATGCACAACAGTTTAATTGGCACATGATTCTCCATGAGCTCACCTCCGTGTCAGATTCAGCTACAGGTCAGAGACATAATACTGACTCCAGCTGCTTTGCCAGGAAGTCATAGTATTCATCTAATACTTCAGATGCTTGATATAATTTGTAATCCTTTACTTTCATAACTTACTGATTTCCAGACAGTACCCATTTTTCTTTTTCTCTCATTTTAAGGGTTATACTTAGTTAAGCAGACATGATTACTCAACATTATAGACCAGAATCTTTTCTGAGGTTTTGAATGGACTGGGAAAGACTCAGGAAGAAACTTCAGAGAAGGACTTGAAACATTTAAAGAATCATGCAAGGTCAGAGGAAAGGGAGTGACTAGACCACCAGCATCCTTAAACTGAGTGGAAAGTGTAATGACTCATTCAGACCAAAAGGGGCTGCATTCCTGACAGCCACAAGATGCACTCAGAGCTCAAATTGCAGCCTATCCTTGGGGTGGAGAAGTGGGGAGCTGTGTGAGGCAGACAGAAGAGTCCGGGCTGAGGTCGAAGCCAGGGAAGAAAACTGAGGACTGATCAACATGTAAACTGCACCACCAAACACAGACACATGTAGTCGAAATTGCAGCCTATCCTTGGGGTGGAGAAGTGGGGAGCTGTGTGAGGCAGACAGAAGAGTCCAGGCTGAGGTCGAAGCCAGGGAAGAAAACTGAGGACTGATCAACATGTAAACTGCACCACCAAACACAGACACATGTAGTCATGTGTTCAGAAAAAAAATATCATCTATAAAATTTCATCCTTCTCCATGGTTTTGCTATTTTTCATTTTTCCTTAATGCTACAGAGATATTTTATGGTAAAAAAACCCTCAAAATTATAGATGTTACATAAATGATAAGTTAGAAAGTGATTTCTACAAAAGGATTCTTAGTATCACAAAAGGTCACATAGCATTTTATAAATGACTATATTCCTTTATACACCTACCTAAAATATGATATCATTTTGTATTAGTCAGGGTCCCAAAAGGAAACACCATGCTCAATTTATTATCCAAAATCTCAGTAGCCAAAGGTTAAGTAGAAATTAACTAACATCTTTACCTAGAATATGTTCAGTGCTATGCTCGGTGCTGGGGAAGATTCAGAA
Organism: Galeopterus variegatus; assembly: GCF_000696425.1. NCBI lineage: Eukaryota > Metazoa > Chordata > Mammalia > Dermoptera > Cynocephalidae > Galeopterus > Galeopterus variegatus. The sequence continues at coordinate 237,500 of NW_007726678.1, read as the reverse complement.
GTATAAGACATTACTTTGCTTAAGCAGTTTAAAGTTTAACAAAGCTTAAATTTTTGTTAGAAAGACAAGGTATATGCATATGAAGTAGCAACAAACACTAGAAACAGAATTTGTTCTAAACGTTAGAGTGCATTCTGCAGAGTTCTAAGAGACTATGGAAGTAATGAGGCTAAAATGGTCTGGGGAGACTTCACAGGAAAAATAGGAAGTTCTATTTCTATTTCCTCATATGGAGAGACAGTTTCCTTATATGAAGAGAAGAAATGAAAAGCAAGCAAATTGGGAACAGTTACAGAAGTTAACAAAATAGACTGCAGACTGAAAAACTAAATTCCAGAATACAAGGTAGATCCTCAACACTGCAGCCCTTTTTAAATGAAGGGCCATATTTTAGGCTCTAAACAGACCTAAGTGATATGAGATGACAATTCCTTTCACCTTTGCTCACTGACTGAGATCTCCTTCCAACAGTTATGCACGGATGAAGATCGAAATATAGAACAAAGTTAACTGGTAGCTACCGGAGGTGAATAGGGAAAGATTTCAACTATTTCCTAGGCAGACAAAAAAAAAAAACCAGACTCACTTTTCACCAGTTACATTACAGTGTTCATTTTTTCCATTAGCAACCAAATCAACCCTGATGGCAGGTCATAGCAAGTTTCCTGATGACAGTTCTCAAAGATTAACTACAGAGGGTTTTTATTTGATGGTGTGTGGGTTGAAGAGACACTGGTCTTGAAAATCCATAAAAAGTGTTTTTATTACCCATGATATCAATTTAGTGCTTGTCTATGTTTCTCCCAGCCAAATGCCATTCAGTACTAGCTAAAGTGTGTCCTCGTGGACCAAGGAATTTTTTAAATCACATCATCAAAGTTGTCCTGTTCAAAAACCCTCTGATGCTTCCCTGCCTTCAGTGCTCTACGTAAAAAGTAAAGACAACATTTTGACCTGGAAATCAGGAATATAAAAGCCAAGCCAATATG